>NC_067411.1:96742374-97042374 GCF_009764475.1 Pristis pectinata
TCTTTGAAAAGTGAAACTGTACCCTCACTGGCAGAAATCTCTGCCCAGTTAATCTGGTCTTGAGGCAAGCTTACTGCTTCCAATTAGTACCATGAATTTTTCTACACACACCAAGGCAAATATGGCCAGGATTTAATACACCATCCAAAAGATCTCACTTCTAATATTGCAGCACTCAGGACTGCATGAACTGTTGGCCTTTGATTTTGATTTCGTTCTACACTGAGACATCAAGAACCACAAGAACCCTGGCTACCAACTGGTAAACCTCAACCCCAGTTAATATTGGGATTTCTCAGGATTCTGCAGCTTCAGAATATTCATTAGAAGGCTTGAAGTTATAACTGCAAATATATGAGAGACTGCTTCTCATCAACAATATCACAGACAGATAGACCTTCTGCATACACCAAACATTTTATACTTTGCCTTCAGCAAAGTTACAAAGCTAGGGAACTGCACTAGGACCGAGTGAATTGAGTGCTTTAAACTAAGATACTGCAAGCACTTAAGAAGCCAAATGGTATATTGTCCCAATAACAAAAAAATATGAGTACAGGTGTAAGGGTGCCTTACTCCAACTACACAGATTCTTGGTGAAACCACACTTGGGAGTATCGTGTGTCATTTTAGTCTCTTTACTCAAGTAAAGATATACTTGCCATAGAGGCAATGCAGCAAATATTCACCAGACTGATTCCTGGGAAAGTGGGTGTGGCAAATGAAAAGTGATCAAAACAGCTTGGTTTGTATTCATTGGGGTTTAGAAGGAGAGGGGATCTAACCAAAACTTTCAAAATTCTGACAGGGATAGAGGGGCGAAATGTAGGGAGGATATTTCCCTTGGCTGGGTGTCTAAATGACAGTGTCATCATCACAAGGTACACAACATGAGATTTAACACTGAAATGAAGAGAAATTTTTTCACTTGGAGGGCAGTGAAGCTCTGGAATTTTCTATCACACAAGGCAGTTGAGGCAAAGTTGCTGAATATTTTCTAAGAAAGGGATTTTTTTTACATATTTAAATGAAAAGGTGTCAAGGAATATGGGGAGAGAATGATAATTGGTAGAGAAACAAAGGACTGCAGATGCTGGAATCTAGATGAAAAACACTATGATGCTGGATTGGGCTTCCCCTTTTCCTATCTTCAGTCCTGAAGAAAGGTCCTGACCCAAAACATTGACCACCTGCTTTTCGCCACGGATGCTGCCTGGCCTGCTGAGTTCCTCCAGCATCATCGCGTTTTTCAATGGTAATTGGTAATTGGTTTATTATTGTCACATGTACCGAGATACAGTGAAAAGCTTTTGTTTGCGTGCCATCCACACAGATCGTTCTGAACATAAGTACATTGAAGTAGTACAAAAAGGAAAATCAAAATGCAGAATATAGTGTTACAGTCACAGAGAAAGTGCAATGCAGGTAGACAAATAAAGTGCAAGGGCCATGATGAGGTAGACTGAGAGATCAAGAGTTCATTTTTGGTGTATAAGGGGTTCATTCAAGAGTCTGATAACAGCGGGTTAGAAGCCACCCTTGTGCCCGGTGGTACATTTCTCAGGCTTTTGTACCTTCTGCCTGATGGTAGAGGGGAGAAGGAGAATGACAAGGAGTGGGAGAGGCCCTTTATTACATCGGCTGCTTTCCCAAGGCAGCAGGAAGAGTAGACAGAGTCAATGGAGAGGAGGCTGGTTTGAGTGATGGACTGGGCTGCGTCCACAGCTCTGTGCAATTGAAATAGATGATCAGCTCTTATCATAAGGATTGGTGGAGCTGGCGCAAAGGGCCAAATACATTACTCTTGCCCCTATTTTATATGTTTGAATGTTTCCAGTCATCTTGTATTCTGCTACCATGCTTAATCATGCTTTGTAGTAGCATTAAGTTGCTCTCAGTTGCTGTTTTGTCTTCAATTAAAGTTTCTTTGTCATTGTCTGTGGATTTTTGTTGAGCCAAGATATCAGACATTGGATTAGCCATGACAACAAAACAAAAGAGCTGGTCATTGTTTTCAGGAAAGGGGGCGGTGTTCATGCACCCGTCTATATTGACGATACTGAGGTCGAGAGGGTTGAGAGCTTCAAGTTCCTGGGAGTGAACATCACCAACAGCCTGTCCTGGTCAAATCACATAGATGCCACGGCCAAAAAAGCTCACCAGCACCTCCTCAGGAGGCTAAATAAATTTGGTTTGTCCCCTCTGACTCTCACCAACTTTTACAGATGCACCATAGAAAGTATCCTATCTGGATGTATCACGGCTTGGTACAGCAACTGTTCTGCCCAGGACCGCAAGAAACTGCAGAGAGTTGTGGACACAGCCCAGGGCATCACAGACACCAACCTCCCCTCCTTGGACTCTGTCTTTACCTCTCGTTGTCTTGGTGTAGCAGCCAGCATAATCATAGACCCCACCCACCCGGGACATTCTCTCTTCTCTCCTCTTCCATCGGGTAGGAGATACAGGAGCCTGAGGGCACATACCACCAGACTTAAGGACAGCTTCTACCCCACTGTGATAAGACTATTGAACGGTTTCTTTATACAATGAGATGGACTATGACCTCACGATCTACCTTGTTGTGACCTTGCACCTTATTGCACTGCACTTTCTCTGTAACTGTGACACTTTACTCTGTACTGTTACTCTTTTTACTTGTACTACCTCAATGCACTCTGTACTAACTCGATGTAACTGCACTGTGTAATGAATTGACCTGTACAATCGGTTTGTAAGACAAGCTTTTCACTGTACCACGGTATAAACCAATACCAATACCTTATTGAATAGTGGAGCCAACTCTATGAGCCAAATGGCAAACTCCTATTCCTGTTATTTTCTTTTCTTTGGTCACTCTTATTTCTGACAGTATAATGTTTGATCTCGTCCAACATAGAAATAAATCTATGGCTTGGTCTGTGTAAAACGTGGCAACCAATTGTCCATCCAATTGCTATTTTCCAGGTGCCTGATGTCCTCTGCCTTCTGAAGGGAGCAGAGATAGATACACGCTGTGTTCTCAACGTAGCTGAACCAACACCTTCTACAAGTTAAAAACAACTTCTAGTTTTTGTTTAATTGTCCTGGTTGTAGATTATTTATTCTTGGGATGCCAATAACACAAATAATGCCTTGTTGACTTGAGCACATTAGATTCACTAAGAGTCTAATATAAACCAGTTTAGGTGGATCATACATCCTAATTGCCCATACAAATCGCAATCCTGTTCACGAACCTCCAATTTTTTATAAAGAGTTCTACAGCAAGATAGTAACTTCTGGGGCACTCATGTTAAATCAGCCTGATTGGCTCTCCAGTTAGAATGTGTTTGATTGATTCAGCAATAGCAATTGTACCAAATGATGCACCATCACCTAAAATAATGACAGCGGCACTTCCTATGAAATAAACAGTAATCAGATAAAGTAAAAAGAATAAATGTAAAACCACAGAAGCTCTTATTTCTGCAGACTGATGTATCTTTCATATCATAGACTCAGCCAGCTCCATCCAGGGCACAACTCTCCCCACCATATCTTCAAGAGGCGGTGCCTCAAGAAGGCAACATCCATCACTAAGGGCCCGCACCATCCAGGACATGCCCTCTTCTTGTTACTACCATCGGGGAGGAGGTACAGGAGCCTGAAAACCCACTCTCAATGATTCAGGAACAGCTTCTTCCCCTCCGCCATCAGATTTCTGAATGGTCCATGAACATATGAACACTATTCATTGTTCCTTTTTTTTGCACTATTTATTTATTTTGTAATTTATACTAATTTTATGCCTTTGCTGCCACAAAACAACAAATTTGATGTCATTTAAGACAGTAATAATAAATCTGATTCTGGAAAAGAGAAGGAATTTTTTCCAACTGTGCCGTGGCCATAATTTATCTGTTACCAAACAAATTTATTAGTTAGTTATCAAGGATATACAAGTGTACTCTACCTGCACATCTCCAGTGTGTCCTCCAATCCTTTCCAGCATCAGCGTTAGCACCTGTGGTGTACTGGGATTAGGGATGATCAACTGGGTCAGATTTCGAAATCGAATGAGTCCACTGATGGAGTCACTTCTGCGGATGGTTACTCTGGTGGTGAGATGGGTTCCAAGCACTGCTCCTCCTTTTGCTGCTACCAACTGGATTTCAAACTGCTCATCAAATTCACTGCAGGGAACGAAGCCACAAATGTCAGCTTTCTTCCACTTTAAAATTGCACAGTAAATTTAAATATTATGTAAAAAAGTGCAATAATGCATAGATTACTGGCATAACCAATAAAAATGTTAAGACTTGATGTCAAATTGATTTACAAAGTATAGAGGGAATAGGTAAATAGCTTAGAGGATTAATCTTTGCATAAAGACAGTGATAGTACTGCACACTATCTTAAGTTAATTATCAATCAGTATTAGAAGATCTTCAGGGAAACAAACAGGATAATAAATTAGAGATGGGGGAGGGAGCGAGGGGGCGGACAAGATAAACTCTCTCCTAGACCCACTGAAGGAAGGATTCAGAGTCATTCAGATGCCCACTGGAACACAATTAAAACAAGGAGACTGGTGGGAATTAGTCCTATGATACTGACTAATCAGAATTTAAATTACACAGGACCACCATGTTTACAACAAATGTAGTAGAGATCACGAAGGTCTCCTTCGGAGGAAGTTAGAAGTGAAGGCAGTCAGTCTATTCTTGGTATAGAACTCAGTCATGACAGGACAGCACTCCCCATTTGCTGTGAGCGACAACTGATCATGAGCTCGTCTCTACCTGAGTGGCTCTGTGCTTGTAAGAGTGCGTCTATACATTGGATGGAGGTCTAAGGTGTCATGTCTGATTATGAAAAATGCCTTCCTTCCTTGTTTAAATCTCCTTTTGGACCTTTAGAGGGGATGTGAGGTGGCAGGGCATCGGGGTGGATGAGGGTGGGAGGGGGATGGCAGGAGGGGGAAGCAGAAATTAGACAAACTTTTCTTGGAATTACCCACTATTGGTCACACCTGGAACAGATAGATTTTAATAATGCAATGCTGAATTTATTCCATTATTCAAGAAGGGAAAAAAGGGATAGACCGGTGAATTTCATGTCAGTCGGAGGAAAGTTATTGGAGAGGATTCTTAGGGATAGGATTTATGAGTATTTGGAAAACCATGGCCTAATTAGGGACAGTCAGGGCAAGTCATGCGTTGATAACTTGATTGAGTTTTTTGAGGTGGTGATAAGATAAGATAAGGTAAGATCTTTATTAGTCACATGTACATTGAAACACACAGTGAAATGCATCTTTGCGTAGAATGTTCTGAGAGCAGCCCGCAAGTGTCGCCGCACTTCTGGCACCAACATAGCATACCCACAACTTCCTAACTTGTATGCCTTTAGAACGTGGGAGGAAACCACAGAACCCGGAGGAAACCCATGCAGTCACGGGGAGAACATACGAACTACTTACATACAGGTAAGGATTGATGAAGGTGATTGATGAAGGTAGAGCTGTAGATGTTGTTGATATGGACTTTAGTAAGGAGTTTGACAAGGTCCCTCATGGTAGGCTCATGCAGAAGATTAAGATGCATGGGATCCACAGTGACTCAGTTGTTTGGATTCAGAATTGACTTGCCCATAGAAGACAAAGGGTAGTGGTCAATGGGACTTACTCTGGCCGGAAGTCCGTGACTAGTGGTGTTCCACAGGGATCTGTACTGGGACCTCTGCTGTTTGTGATACGTATATATAAATGACTTGGATGAAAACGTGGGTTAGTAAGTTCGCAGACAATACAAAAATTGGTGGCATTGTGGATGGTGTAAAAGATTACCAAATGATACAGCGGGATATAGATCAGGAGGTGGTACAGGAGCCTGAAGACCCACACTCAACATTTCGGGAACAGCTTCTTCCCCTCCACCATCAGATTTCTGAACAGTCCATGAACACTACCTCATTATTCCTCTTTTGCACTATTTATTTTTGTAGCTTATAGTAATTTTTTGCATCTTTATGTCTTTGCACTGTACTGCTGCTGCAAAACAACAAATTTCACGACATATGTCAGTGATAATAAATCTGATTCTGATTCTGTAGTTGTGGGCAGAGAAATGGCAGATGGAGTTTAATCTGGCCAAGTGCGAGGTGTTGCACTTGGGATATCAAATGTACAGGGACAGTAAAGACCCTTAAAAGTGTTGATGTACAGAGGGATCTTGGGGTCCAAGTCTATAGCTCCCTGAAAGTGACTGCATGGGTTGATAGGGTGGTAAAGAAGGCGTATGGCATTTATTAGTCAGGAAGCTCAAGAGTCAGGAAGTTATGTTGCAAGCTTTATAAAACTCTGGTTCGGCCACAACTGGAATATTGCATTCAATTCTGGTCGCCCCATTATAGGAAGGATGTGGAGGCTTTGGAGAGGGTGCAGAAGTGGTTCACCAGGATGTTGCCTGGATTAGACGGCATGTGCTATAAGGAGAGGTCAGATAAACTTGGGTTGTTTCCTCTGGAGCGGGGGAGGCTGAGGAGAGACCTGATAGAAGTTCTTAAGTTTACGAAAGACATAGATAGACAGCCGATATTTTTTTTCCCAGGATTGAAATGTCTAATACTAGAGGACATGCATTTAAGGTGAGAGAAGGTAAATTCAAAGGAGATATGCAGGGTAAGTTTTTTTATTTACCCAGGGAATGGTGGGTGCCTGGAATGTGCTGTGGTGGAGTAGGGGGTGATGGAGGCAAATAAAACAGAAGACACCACTACTGTACATCAAAATATTGAGCAGGAAAGTTAATTGTGTTTGAAATTGCATCTTAAAGTGGATAAAACAACCATTTCCAGGCTACTTTACATCGCTCCAAGTGATTCACCCTCGTCTCGCATGAGGTGTTTTCATTCTCTGTGCAATGCTTCTTTTGGATCATTGCAGGAGAAATTAGACCAAATTCTTCCCAACACAACAGGCATGACTAATGAGTTTATGTTGTGGACACTTTGACTGCAATGAGTGACTCGAATTCAGAAATGCACAAGCTGTGAATTGCTTTGACATTCAGGATAAGAAAAATGCAACTCAACTGCAATTTGCTATATTTTGTTCAACAACATGGAAAACAAACTTAAAGGTCACCTTTTGACTGGAATTAGTTGTGGCAATTTTCCATTTGTAGAGTATTTTTTTTAAGCAAGCATGAGCGGAAGGAAAATCAGCTCACACAATCAGATAGGAATCTCTGCACCTTACCAAAATCCCGTGTTTTGTTTTAAGAACAGCTCAATTGTATACCATATACTTTTGGAAAGAAAACATTGAAAATGACCACCATGTTAGATTAGTGAATACTGAATATGTAGAATTAAGTCTTTTGCAGCATTTTTCTTAAGCTTTCCTAACATATTATAGTATAGTATTCAAATCTTTTGTTTAGAATATTCATCACAATGGTGTATTGAAGCTGAACTTAATTTAGGAATCTGATGAGGCCAATGTAGGAGTTGAATGCATAGCTGGTTACTCAAGAGTTAAGATAAGATTCAAATACTAATATTTTGATACTTTTGGCACGTTTTTCCTTACCTTTCTATGTCATCAATAATGGTCACATTTATAAAACTCTGATTTTGTCCATGGTAGAATATGATTGTCCCATTCGGAAGAACATAGTCAGCTCCATTGGGGGATGCTGTGATAGCACGAGAAACAAAGTCTGCCGTGACAAATCCATATGTCCCCATTTTCCTTACCAAAGGAATTCCAAGTATCCCAATGTCTTCTTCAACTGTAGAATTAAATAGTGAAATGATGACTGTTAACCCTTACTCTTGAAAACCTGAAGCTCCATGTAAGTCACAATTATTAATTGCAACCAGTATCAAAATTGGTATTGGTATTGTCACTCGTACCGAGGTACAATGAAAAACTCATCTTGCATACCGTTCGTACAGATCAATTCATTACACAATGCATTGAGGTAGTACAGGGTAAAACAATAACAGAATACAGAGTAAAGTGTCACAGCTACAGAGAAGTGCCTTGCAGGTAGACAATAAGGTGAAAGGTCATAACAAGGTAGATTGTGAGGTCAAGAGTCCATCTTATCGTATAAGGGAACCGTTCAACAGTCTTATCACTGTGGGATAGAAGCTGTCCTTGAGCCTGGTGGTACGTGCCCTCAGGCTCCTGTATCTTCTACCTGATGGGAGAGGAGAGAAGAGAGAATGACCCAGGTGGGTGGGGTCTTTGATTATGCTGGCTGCTTCACCAAGGCAGCGAGAGGTAAAGACAGAGTCCATGGAGGGGAGGCTGGTTTCCATGATGTGCTGGGCTGTGGTATAGTTTTGTGTGTAGTTTTGCTCATATAGCAAGATTTAATGGATATTATAATTCATTGGATTGAAAAAAGGGGTAATGTGAAGATCAAGTCCTCAGATCTGGCACAAAACATGGTCTGTAGAGCAGTGATTCCTTCCCTTCCTATTTGGTTCCAAAACCTGGACTACCTACAACAGGCATTTCAAAGCACTGGAAAGACACTACCAAAGCTGTTTCCACAAAATCCTTCAAATTCACTGGAAGGATAAGCAAACCAACATCAGCATCCTCTCCCAGGCCAATATCCCCAGCAATGAGGCTCCAGTTACTCTCAAGCCGCTAAGCTGGTCTGGCCATGCCTTTCACATGCCTAGCACCAGACTCCCAAAGCAGACACTCTGTTCCAAGCACTGTTGTAGGAGGTGATTAGCAGGTGGATAGAGGAAAATATTCAAGGGCGTGTTCAGAGCTTCCATGAAGAAGCACAACAGCCCCGTGAGCTAGGAATCCCTGGCCCAAGACTGCAGAAAGTGGAGAAGGAGCATTTGGGATGGTATTGAGAACCTTGAGGACATGCATTGGGACCATACAGAAGCTTTGTATGAATACTGGAAGGAGCACACTACCTCACAAACTATCCACCCATCTGCCTTATCACCCGCCTCCTACCCCATCTGTGGAAGAGTCTGCGGCTCCCACACTGACCTCAGGAGCCACCTCAGATCCCATAAAACCAAAAATCATCCTTGCTCAAGAGACTGCTCAGGAAGAACAATTCATTCCTAGAGCAAAGCATCAAATTATTCAGGTACGTTCACTGTCCTTCACATTGATAGGATGATGCATCGAAAACATTAGTGACAGAGACTTGCTTTACAACATGGACTAAACAGAAGCTGGCGTACAGGTCACATAATATTCCTTGAGACGTACTGGGAAGGAGCAGAGCTGGAGGGCAAAATTTGAGAGCCATTTAGCACCAGCAATCCTCGTACAATTCCTATAATACTGTGTAAATTCATAAACAAAAAGATAACATAGAGGATACATGGAATAATCAAATAATATACTTGATTATATATTTTACTAGTATTCAACTGGGTGTCAGCTGATATTTATTAAATCATTGTTATTCTTACATTTCTGATGTCGGTACAAGTCAAATATATGTGGCCCTCATGATTAACACACTTGGGAAATTGCAGCCCTTATTTTCTTGGTCACCATCACGTACAACATTGCATAAACAGAGCTAATGGCTTAGAAATTGGGTAATGCAGCATATCATTTTTATGCAATAGTGAGATCCACTTATAACTCTTTTTTAAAATCACAGTGGAAAATTGTGAACTTCTGCAATGTTCCTTTTGGGTCCTGCATGTGTCTAACATGCTAATGTACAGGGTAGCCCATTGCAGTGGCACTCAGTAAAGTCCAACCACTTCCATAACATTAGTCAATACATAAATAACACGTTGATGATGCGGGCCACTTATATTGTATTAGATTGCTATAATGCATATGAGGCCTGCTGTATTGTTAATACAGTGGGACCCTGCCAGAGCGGACCAAGTGCTGCGAAGTTGTGTCTGAGAGGTCCTCTTTAAAGAGTGGCAGTTGCATGGTCACAACCTCTTACACTACAAACTGATCTCCTGCCCTATCACCATCTCATTATCCTGACTGCTTCTCCACTGATAGAACACAGAACACTGCACCACTGTACAGTACAGGCCCTTCGGCCCATGATGTTGTGTCAACATTTTATCCTGCTCTAAGATCTATCTAACCCTTCCCTCCTACATAGCCCTCCATTTCTCAATCATTAATGTGTCTATCTAAGAGTTTCTTAAATGTCCCTAATGTATTTGCCCCCACAACCTCTGCCGGCAGTGTGTTCCACGCACCCACCACTCTCTGTGTAAAGAAACTTACCTCTGACATCCCCCTTATACCTTCCTCCAATCTCCTTAAAATTATGCCCCCTCGTGTTAGCCATAACATGATAGAAAAGGACTTTAAAAAAAATATAGAGAGACCTGGGGTGTCCCTCTACAAAACAAAATAGGAAGTTAACATACAGTATTTAGTTAAGGAGGCAAAAGGAATATTGACTTTTATTGCAAGGAGGGGGGGAAGATAAAGAGAAAGTCTTGCTGCAATTGTTGGTGAGACCACAGTTGAACTATTGCATGACTTAGCAAGGATATACTTGACAGTGCCACAAAGGTTCATTGGATTGGTTCTAAGAAGAAGGCACCGTCTTGTGAAGAAAGATGCAGTTGAGTTGGATTCTACCTCACAGAATCTTAAATGTCTCCATGGGATTAATGTGATGGTCACATTATAATATTAAAGATTCTGAGAGGTAGGGGCTGTGAGAATGTTTCTTTTGTGGGGCTAGTGGTGGTGGGAGTTCTTAATCTACAGAGCACAGTCTCAGAATAAGGAGTCAGCTACTTAAGAGTGCACAGAGACTTAAAAAAAGACTGCTTGAGATTGAGATGTCAAGAAATGTCTTTTCTCAGAAGATTAAGATGTGTGGAGAGCTGTATATTCTGAATCATTAAGAATACTCAAGGCTGAGATAGACAGATTTTGCACTACAGGTAGTCAAGAGGTTGTAAGGATCAGGCAGGACAGTGGAGATGAATGAAAAAGATCTGGTCAGCCTTGATATTATGGAATGGGAAATAAGACTCAAGAGTCGATAAAGTCTATACCAAGCTACTGTTTCTTATGCTCTTATCCCCCATGAATGAGCAATCTCCTACCTGACTCTTACCCACACCACTGATTTCCTGTGTGATATTGCTATCCTCCAATACTCCACCCAGATACTGATCTCTGCTCAGCACACACTGATCTCAGAGACAGTCCTTTCCAATCTCTCACCCACATCCCAGTGCATCACAATCCTCCCTCTGTTCCTTGGCCAGTCATGCACCACCCATTTAACACACCTTTACAGGCACCAGGGAATTTCCCAGCACATATCTTCTCCATATTATCAATAGTCAATAGTTCATCACGAGTAAAACAAATCTTACCTTCTATACTAAGGAATTGTGCCTCAAATTCTATAATACCTTCTGCATTGTCATTTATTTGTATCACAATCCTAATGGATGAGATGTTACCCAAAACAGGAGGTTGATCTGGTTGAAGGCCATGATCTCGAACAGTGAAGTCGTGCAAACTGTGAAAATACAGAAGGGTGATCAGTCACAACATGATCAAGAAACATTCATGGAATATTTTAATTCTTACCTTCAATTGAGCTCTGCTGAATTGGAATGCAATATTTGAAAAGGCAGCAGGTTGACTAGTGAATTTTAAAAGGGAATTGGATTTATGTTTGAGGTGGTAACACTCGCAGGCCTTGGGGGAAAGATCAGTGGAGTGGGACTAGTTGGATACTTCTTTCAAAGAGCTGGCATAGACATCATGGACCGAATGAATTCCTTCTGTTTCCCTTTGTGCAATCCTTTGCCTCATGGTTCCATTTTCTGGATATCACTCCTTCAAGGTGTCATCCACACCAGTCTCTAATGCTGACTGCCAGTCTGAGAATGGCACTCAGCCTGAAGGTTCTTGCACTTCCTACACTTCTGTGTAATTATCAATACTGTGCTCTGAACTCTGTGGCTGTGTAGTGGCCATGTTCTGGAACATACAATCCAGAAAACTCTCAACCTCTCTTATATTTGGCAGTGACACCAGCTGACCCTCACACTCAGAAGCATTGTGCTTCAGTTTGAACAAATGGAGGGACTCCCTACACATGGGATCCCCCAGGAAACCTTATTCCCAAGTGCCACAGGAATTGCAGGCAATAGATCTCAGCTGTCAGTCCACCATCTGAGAAATTTATTTCTTCTTTATTCCCTTTCTTGATCAGCTCATAATTAATTTTTGATACTGATGGAACAACCCCTCTTTCTTTCTGTTTTTATTTTAATCTCTCCTGTTTATGGCATAGGTTTTTATCTTAATTTTTTTCAAGCTCTGCATCCAATTTCATCACTGATTAAACTCCTGACCTGTGCATTCAATTTGTGTACCACTTAAACTGTACTCTGCTTCCACACTCAGAACAACAGGAGAAATTATTCACTCATCTATATACTTATACCACAACCTCGATACTCAAATACTATCTTTTCGCAGCTACCATTGGGCAGGAGGTACAGAAGCCTGAAGTCCCACACCACCAGGTTCAAGAACAGCTACTTCCCTTCAACCATTTGGTTCTTGAATCAACCGTCAAAACCCTAATCACCACTACAGTTTAGCAACACTATGACCATTCTGATCACTCTGCAGTAAAACTGATTTTTTTTTGTTCTAATTGTTTTTTTCTTGTAAAAATTGTGTACAATTTATTTTTAATTTATGTTTTTCTTGTGAATGCTGCTTATATAATGCTGTGTATGTCTGTGATGCTGCTGCAAGTACGTTTTTCATTCCACCAGTGCACACACGTACTTGTGCATATGGCAATAAAGTCAACTTTGATTTGGACTAACTCAATTTCTGTGGAATGTAATTACTGCCACTTCAGGTTTCTGATGCTACCTGACCATCTAATTAACCGTTAACTGCCACTTTTTTGCAGGTTTATTCAATGGTAAACGAGTTCCAACTTAAGTTCTAAATTCTAAGTGGCAAACTAAATCAAGTTGAAAGGAAAATATCCCTGTGCAATGATAAAACATAAAATTTAATTAATAATCTGGGCTAAAAGAATGGTATCCCTTATTTCCATTGGCCAAATACAAAAAAGCCAATTAAGCTCACTTTGAACAAAAATCAATTAGTTCTAACAAAGTGGGGACAGGAAGCTTATGTTCATAAAACCAAAAATTGACCTCTGAGGTGGCAACTTCCAGAAGGACTTGAAATAGAACAGCACTGATTACCTGATGCTACAAATGCACTAAATGGTAGTTTACACAAACACCAGTAGCCCAATATTACGCATCATTAATTCAAGTCAAAAAAAGGAAAGGCTGTTCAACCTCTCCAGATGGGATAGAAGCTGAAAATTTTCAAGCAGAAGTCAGGTGGACTGATTCTTGGAAAAGCTTTTCAAAAATAGTTTCAATATGTCCATCACATCCAGTTCTTTATGTAAAACCATTGACCATTTCTCCATTGTCCAACCACCATCTATGCAGGGGTGACCTCCAAAACGCAAATGTTACATCAACTCTGGCAAATGCAGTTACAGTTTCTTATAGCTTCCTAGAAACAATCTCTGCAGCTTGAATGTTGTCTTTACAATTATGTGAAAATCAGTTGCCGTTGAAATGTGGAAAACAACATTTGCAATATCTCCCATGAAAGCTTCTTCACTGGACAAGTCAGAATATCCCCCCAGCCCCCTGATCAATAAAGACCTTAGCAAGGATGGTCTTCTGAAAACCATCTTTCTGTGTAGCAGAAACACAAGTTACATGTTGACAGTAAATGATATTAATCAAATCTGACGCAATCCACCCATTGAAAACTGTACAAGCTAGTGATCTGCAGAGATCCACAATTATAAAGAACTGCTCTCTCAGTTTTTATAAACACGTCACTTGACCAAACTAACTGCACTGAACGAAAAGCCAGCGTAATCAAAGACCCCATGCCCCCGGGACATTCTCTCTTCTCTCCTCTTCCATCAGGTAGAAGATACAGGAGCCTGAAGGCACGTACCACCAGACTTAAGGAAAGCTTCTACCCCACTGATATAAGACTATTGAACAGTTCCCTTATACAATGAGATGGACTCTGACCTCACGATCTACGTTGTTGTGACCTCACACCTTATTGCACTGCACCTTCTCTGTAGCTGTGACACTTTACTCTGTACTGTCATTGTTTTTACCTGTACTACCTCAATGCGCTCTGTACTAACTCAATGTAACTGCACTGTGTAATGAATTGACCTGTACGATCGGTTTGAAAGACAAGTTTTTCACTGTACCTCGGTACGTGACAATAATAAACCAATACCAATACAACAAGACACCCAAATTTTGCATTAAGATCTTGACTATTTTGTGGACTTAATAAAAGAAATCAAAACCTTAACAAAATGTTTACTCCTTTTACGTAAAACAGTGCTAAAGCAAAAAGGCACAATGGACCTCCTTTCATCTGTTGGTCAATAATGTGGAAATGCCCTTAAAGTATCTTTACTGTTTGAAATGTCATTTTCCTTTTGGTGGTAAGCAGGGTAAAATTATTTCCCTACCTGAATAGTTCTAAATGGCACTAAAAACCCTTTCCCAATTGTGAAATTACTCAGTACTATCATTCAATTACCTACCTGTCTGACTGAAGTTCCACTTTAAGAATTTTTACAAAGAAATCCTCGGGGCCTTCAGGAATACTGTCATCAAGAATATCAACTGGTATTTGTCGAGCTCGTTCCCCTGGTTCAAATAACAACTGCCCAAAACTGGATGCAAAATCTATGTCACCTAGTGCAGTCCCATTGTATGTTTGATACCACAGGTGAATGTGGCCTGAACTGCCATGAGATCGCACAATGGTAACATTAACCTAACAAGGAAAACAAAATTTGAAGGGAAAATAGAGTTATGTACACATATTTCTCCTTGTAAAACAATGTCAGCATTGCATTATTTGATTAGGTGTTTCTTTGAAAAATACTTCTGTTGTTTACCAATTATTAAAACATTATAAAATTATAGGTGTCAGTAGCTAACAGTGAATTCATAAATGCTGAAAGGATAGGAGCAACAAACAAGTCAGTTCTACTTGTGAATGGCATTTTTTACGAAGCAAATACACTAAACTTAGCTCAAGAACTACATTAGCACAAAAATAGCTGTCAGGTTAAGTGTGCATCAGCAAAGACATCTGCTATTTTTATTTTCCAAAGTGCTTACTTTTAGAAATCTGTAAAGATCAAGTTTTTAATGAGCTTTACATCCAGGAGCACAAGTGGCATATTTTCCTAAAAATATCATAACTACATAATATAACCTGCCTTTGGATCAATTTTTACTAAATGTCATAAATATTTTAACTGAGCCAAATTCAGATGGCTTACCCTTATCTCTACTGGTGAATAATTACCATAGATTTTCTTAAAAATATCATAACTACATAATATAACCTGCCTTTGGATCAATTTTTACTAAATGTCATAAATATTTTAACTGAGCCAAATTCAGATGGCTTACCCTTATCTCTACTGGTGAATAATTACCATAGATTTTCTTAAAAATATCATAACTACATAATATAACCTGCCTTTGGATCAATTTTTACTAAATGTCATAAATATTTTAACTGAGCCAAATTCAGATGGCTTACCCTTATCTCTACTGGTGAATAATTACCATAGATTTTCACACACCCACATGTAATAAGCATTCTACCTCCTCCACTTCTGTTCTTAAATTATTAGATTAACTTAGAATGTTTGTGTAATTTTCTCCCTCAAAATTGATTTTTGTAACTAGCTAAATTACCTAATGAAATATCAGGTTTGAAATATTAGGGTGGGCAGGACTGGGACCAATGTCCTAGGGGGCTTGCTTGCCAGCTGTTGGGGAGGGTTTAAACTAATATGGCAGGGGGATGGGAATCCATGTGGAAAGCCAGAGGGAAGCAAAGCAGAGACCAGAGCAAAAGCTAGAAAAGAGAAACGTAAGAGTGGAGAACAGAAGAGTCAAACACAAAGGTTACTAGATTCTAAAAGGACAATGAGTGTAAGGGCACTTTACCTGAATGCCCGTAGTATTCGAAACAAGGTCAGTGAACTTGTGGCACAAATCAGTACAAAGGGGTATGATTTAGTGGCCATTACAGAAACATGGTTGCAGGGTGGAGATGAGTGGGAATTAAATATCCAAGGGTATCAGGTAATACGGAAGGATAGGCAGGAAGGTAAGGGAGGTGGGGTAGTGCTCTTAATTAAGGATGAGATCAGGACGATAGTGAGAAACGATATAAGATCTAAGGAGAAGAATGTTGAGTCCATCTGGGTAGAGATTAGGAATAGTAAAGGGGAAAAAAAATCACTGCTAGGAGTTGTCGACAGGCCACCGAATAATAACATTACAGTGGCACAGGCAATAAACCAAGAAATATTTGATGCATGTAAGAATTGAATGGCAGTTATCATGGGGGACTTCAACTTCCACATAGATTGGGTGCATCAAGTTGATTGAGGCAGTCTTGAGGAGGACTTCATAGAATGCATCTGTGACAGCTTTCTTGAACAGCATGTTAGTGAACCTACAAGGGAAAATGCTATCTTAGATCTGGTCCTGTGCAACGAAACAGATACAATTAACGATCTTGTAGTTAAGGATCCTCTTCGAAAGAGTGATCATAGAATGATTGAACTTCTCATACAAATGGAGCGTGCAATGGTTCAATCTAAAACCAGTGTATTATGCCTAAACAAGGGAGACCACAATGTGATGAGGGAGGAGTTGGCTAGCGTAGACTGGAAACACAGGCTATATGGTGGGACAGTTGAGGAACAGTGGAAGACTTTCAAAGAGATTTTTCACGGTGCTCAACAAAGTATATTCCAGTTAAAAGCAAGGACAGTAAGGGTGGGGAGAGTCAGCCTTGGATAACAAAGGAAATAAAAGAAGGCATCAGGCTAAAAGCTCATGCATATAAAGTCACCAAGAGTAGTGGGAAACTGGAAGACTGGGAAAACTTTAAAAAGCTACAAAGAAAGATTAAGCAAGCAATAAGGAAAGGGAAGATAGATTATGAATGTAAACCAGCACAAAATATAAAAACAGATAGTAAAAGTTTTTATAATTATGTGAAGCGGAAAAGGGTACATAGGTCCCTTGGAAGACGAGAAGGGGGAATTAATACTGGCTAATGTGGAAAATGACTTGAATGACTATTTTGTGTCGGTCTTCACGGTGTAGGACATGTCTGACATGCTAAAGAGAGATGTTATGGATGTGATGGAAGGACCTCAATACAATCGCTGTCACTAAAGGGGGAGTGATGAGCAAACTAGTGGGCCTAAAGGTAGGCAAGTCCCCTGGTCCTGATGGGATGTATCCCAGGGTACTGAAAGACATGGTGGTAGTTATAGTAGAGGCATTTGTGATAATTTACCAAAATTCTCTGGACTCTGGGCAGGTCTCGGCAGACTGGAAGACAGCGAATGTCATGCCATTGTTTAAAAAAGGATGTAGGCAAAAGGCAGGGAACTGTAGGCCAGTTAGTTGAACCTCTGTGGTTGGGAAAATGCTTGAAGCTATCATTAAGGAAGAAATAGCAAGACATCTGGATAGAAGTGGTTCCATTGGACAGGCACAGCATGGATTCAGGAAGGGCAGATCCTGTTTGACAAACTTACCAGAGTTCTTTGAGTGCAGTGGATAGAGGGGAACAGGTGGATGCTTTGAACTTGGATTTCCAGGAGGCATTTGATAAGGTGCCGCATAAAAGACTTATAGGATGCATGGATTTGGGGGTAATGTATCAACATGGATAGAGGATGGGTTAACCAATAGAAAGCAGACATTTGGGATAAATGGGTGTTTCTCTAGTTGGCAATCAGTGGTGAGCGGGGTGCCGCAGGGGTCGGTGCTGGGCACCCACTTTTCATGATATACATTAACAATTTGTGTAGCGTGTAGAGTATCTAATGACAATAAATTGAGTGAAAAAGCATATTGTGCAGAGAATGTGGAGAGTCTGCAGAGAGACATAGATAGGTTAAGTGAGTGAGCGAGGGTCTGGCAGATGGAGTACAAGTTGGTAAATATGAGGTCATCCACTCTGGAAGGAAAAATAGAAGACCAGATTATTATTTAAATGGTGAAAGATTGCAGCATGTTGTTGTGCAGAGGGACTTGGGAGTGCTTTTGCATTAACCGCAAAAGTTGGTTTGCAGGTGCAACAGGTTATCAAGTTGGCCTTCATTGCTAGAGGGATTGAATTTAAGAGCAGGGAGGTTATGCTGCAACTGTACAGGGTACTGGTGAGGCCACACCTGGAGTACCGCGTGCAGTTCTGGTCTCCTTACTTGAGGAAAGATATACTGGCTTTGGAAGCAGTGCAGAGGTTCACTTGGTTGATTCCAGAGATGAGGGGGTTAGCCTATGAGGAGATATTGAGTCGCCTGGGACTATACTCGCTGGAATTCAGAATAAGAGGGGATCTTATAGAAACATATAAAATTATGAAAAGAATAGATAATATAAGGGCAGGAAAGTTGGTTCTACTGGTATGTGAGACTAGAACTAGGGGACATAGCCTCAAGATTTGGGGGAATAGATTTAGGATGGAGATGAGGAGAAACTGCTTTTCCCAGAGAGTCGTGAATCTGTGGAATTCTCCACCCAGGGAAGCAGTAGAGGCTACCTCATTAAATATATTTAAGACACAGTTAGATAGACTTTTGCATAGTAGGGGAATTAAGGGTTATGGGGAAAAGGCAGGTAGGTGGAGATGAGTCCACGGCCAGATCAGCCATGATCTTATTAAATGGCGGAGCAGGCTCGACGGACCAGATGGCCGACTCCTGCTCCTATTTCTTATGTTATTATCTTTGAAAGTAACAATGCAGTCATGAACCTTAAGACTGGTTAGTGTACTGACACTTATAGCACATTGAGCACCTAAACAAAGTAATGATGTCTTGTTCCAAAGACCTTCTATTTAAGTAACCTTGCTCTGGTCATTTTTGCCATATTGAAAGAAGCAGCTATTACATACAGAGATTACAGTAGTGTAAACTACTGCTGAAATTGCACAACAATGTGCCTCTAGATTAATGTTTCCTTCAACAGCCTCAAAGCAATGGCATTCCTGAAACTGAAACAAAATCTATAACATCACAATCTTGGTTTAGGTCATGAATGTTTTACATGTCAGTACTAAGTCAATGTCAACTATATGCTCTGAATCAGCCCAATTCAAAATAAAATAAATGGACTCGAGTCCATCTGCCCTCTCGCCTTCACCAATCTTCATAAATAACTTGCTTCGAGATTGGGAAAAATCACAGGCACTCACAGCAAGCAATGAAGCAGACAAACTGATTATATCGATGTCTGCACCTGTACATCTACTAAAATGGCTGGGAATTGAGTGGATCCACTGCCATCAGAATATGAAGTATACCATTTACAAGACACTGAGCTAGAAACTCAACTCAATAAATGCTAAACTCGAAGGGCACTGCGCATAGAGCATTTAATAGTTTACCCTGATGTTGTTGGTTTGTATATGCTTCTTATGCATTCAGTAGCTGTAGGCTGCAATGTTTAGCCAGTCATCAGGCATGGGGAATTTCAGGACTGCTACACACTTGTTGATACTAACCAGTGCTAATTCACAGCTTGCCTGCATCCTTAAAGTGGAGACAACCATAGAATTCAACCACTGTTTGAAGTAGTATTGCAACTTGAGGAGCAAGAGCAGCAGTGTTGCATTGGGTTTAGTGATGGCAGACATGTAGTCAAGGTTAGTGGAAACAGCAACAAATTCCATTTGCTAATAGGGTCAGAGAGTTATACAGCACGGAAACAGGTCCTTCCGCCTAATTCATCCATGTTGACCAAGGTGCCTTCCTGAACTATTCCCATTTGGCCCATATCCCTCTAAACCTTTCCAATCTGTGTACCTGTCCAAATGTCTTTAAAACATTGTAATTCTACCGGCTCCTACCACTTGCTCTGGCAGCTCATGCCATATGCCCACCACCCTTTAAGTATTTCCCCTATCACCTTAAACTGATGCCCTCCAGTTTTTGACTCCACTGTTCTGGGAAAAAGACTATGACAATCCATCTTACCTATGCCCCTCATGATTTTATGAACCTCTTTCAGGTTACCCCTCAATCTTTCACCTCAGGGGAAACAATCCCAGCCTATCCAGTCTCTCCTTATAAATCAAGCCTTCCTTTCCCAGCAACATCCTCGTGAATCTTTTCTGCACCTTCTCTAGCTCAATCACATCCTTCCTATAGCTGGGCAACCAGAACTGCACACAATATTCCAGGTGTGGTCTCACCAACATCTTGGACAGCCCAACTCTTCTACTCAATGGCCTGTTGATGAAGACAAGCACGTTAGACACCTTCTTCACCACCTTGTCTACCTATGTTGTCACTTTCAGGGAATTAATGCACTTGAACCACTCATTCTCTCTGTTCCACAACATTCTCCAAGGCCCTGTCATCCATTGTGCATGTCCTGCCCTGGTTAAACTTCATCACTTCACATTTGTCTGAATTAAATTCCATCTGCCATTCCTTGGCCCACTTTCCCAGTTGATCTTGATCCTGTTGTGGCCTTAAGTAATCTTCTTCACTGTCCACCATACCAGCAATTTTGGTATCATCCACAACCTTACTAATCATGTTAACTGCATTCTCATCCAAATCATTAATAAATTTGACAAACAGGAGACCCAGCACTGATCCCTGCAGCATACCACTGGTCACAGGCCTCCAATATGGAAAACAAACCTCCACTACCACCCTCTGAGTCCTTCAACCAAGCCAATTTCATACTGGCTAGCTCACGCTGAATCCCATATGATCTAATCTTCTGGACCAGCCTACCATGTGGTACCCTGTCAAAAGCCCTGCTAAAGTCCACATAGACAATATCTACCACCCTGTCCTCGTTAATCCTCTTGGTTGCCTCTTCAAGACACTCAATAAAATTCGTGAGGTATGATTTCCCATGCACAAAGCCACGCCGACTATTCCTAATCAGTCTTTGGCTTTCCAAATCCTGACAGATCCTGTCTGTCAGAATCCCCTCCAGTAACTTTTCCACCACTGATGTTAGGCACACTGGCCTGCAGTTCCTTGGTTTGTTCTTGCTGCCTTTCTTAAACAAAGGCACAACCTTCAGAATTCCCTAGCTTCCATGACCTTCTCCCTGGTAAATACAGATGAGAAATATTCATTTAAGGAGTTGCCTATCTCCTGTGGCTCCACACATAGATGACCATACTGATCCTTAAGGGGACCTATTCTCCCCCTAGTTACCCTATTGCTCTTTATATACTTATAGAATTTCTTAATAAATGCACTATGGTACAAAGACATTTCATTTCTCATCTATTGCTCCTCAAAGGAGTAGGGTTTTCAGTATCTGTTGTTAATCTCTAAATGCCTTTGAAGGTAGTGAAAAGCAATCTTCATGATCTTCTGCAGTAGTTGTGATGAGAAAACTCCAGTGTTTTTGGTGTAGCTCCGATATGAGTAACGTGTGAATACATAAAAAAGGCAAAGTACATTTCCAAGCAAGGACGCTATTTAACTTGGAGCTTCCGCACAGCTGTGAAGGTGCTCAAGCGATAATGTCCTCATTAGCTGCCTATTTTACTTGCGCATATATGGTAACTAGCAAATCATTCGTGATAAGGAATGTAAATTTTGATATGATGCAAAACATAATTTTCATACAATAGAATCTAGTCTTCCTCAATTTACTGAGATAATTCATTTTAACTATCTGCTGTTAATTAAACAAAGAATGTACTTTAAATTGTGGTACCTGTTTTCCATTCTCAAAGGCTTGAAGATCTTCATATGAAAATGCAAATTGACCATATGGAAAATCGCTGGCTGCCATGGTGATATTAGCAGAGTTTGATGTGTCATTAATTACAGCACTGCCACTGACCCCTGTCAGCTGAAGTTGGTAATACTGTTTTTCTTCAGGAATATCATCTTTTATTGCCTGAATAACAACATTAATTTTACAGTTAAAAGCTGAATATCTAAGGAGGTGCAAGTTCAATAGTATGCACCAAATGCAATTATATGCAAATTCTTTAACCAAACCAGAGAAGGTCAGAAGCCATCAGCTTCCATAGAGAGAATGCAGCCAGTCAAAACCTAGACTTTAGCCTGAAGCTATCACTGGTATTGGGGAGCAAGGTGGTGGTTTGGCAATCAAAACACTGGGACTGGAAACCCAGTGGTTTCCTGAATGTTCCACAGCTTTTAACCAAAGAGTGCCTAGAGGAAGCTTGATCACAGGTTAGATGCTTTTTGGGTGTGAAGCTACCCGGGTCATTCTCTCTTCCTCCTCTCCCATCAGGCAGAAGATACAGGAGCCTGAGGGCACATACCACCAGGCTCAAGGACAGCTTCTATCCCACTGTGTTAAGACTATTGAACGGTTCCCTTATATGGTGAGATGGACTCTTGACCCCACAATTTACCTTGTTTGACCTTGCACCTATTGTCTACCTGCAATGCATTTCCCTGTAGCTGTGACACTTTACCTTGTATTCTGTTATTGTTTTTACCCTGTACTACCTCAATGCACTGTGAAATGAATTGATCTGTACGAACGGTATGCAAGACAAGTGCCTCGGTACAAGTGTCAATAATAAACCAATACCAAGTTTATCTGTGCTGGATGATAAAACAGCATTAGCAACCTCCCTAAAGCTCTAAAAGGATTGCAAAATGTGTTAGTGTCTGTTTAAAAACTGTGCTATCAGCTTGCTCATGTAACCAAATTCTGTTTCAGGGACTACTGGTCAAATTTCTTGCACCATTAGTACCAATCATCACAACTGATCCTAGGAAGTGCTCCTGCAAACTACATTTCCAGGCACTGGGAGCATTGACAAGGAATGAAAGTGTGCCCCAGTGATGAAAAGGAGTGGCAGTATCCTCACAAGGAGCATAGGAACCTAAAAAAGAGCATCTCCTTTGTGCAGGGGTAGTCTAGCAGGAAGTTGCCATGGATATGTCTGTGAGGACATGAATCCCTTCTGTGAATGTCTGAACTTTAGGGAACTCTGCAATGCAGACAAAGGCCCTGCTGGCTCTGAATGCTGAAGTCACGGTAATCAAAGGTTCCCCACCATCACCATTGTAATGCAGTGGAATGTCTGGCATATTTCAGCAGAAACTTCCAGGAAGAGTCCCGAGGCTAAGCTTTAAGAGTAAGGGTGACCTTTACTTTGAGTGCAGTGCAGGTGTCCTCATTTGTACTTTGTTTTGCAGATATTAGTGAGGATAATCTAAAGGAAACGTAGCCCACATTGACATTGCTTCCACAAGACGTTTTGATGAAGGTAGCACCCTGGGAACCTTGAATGGACAGGTGATAGATAACAGCATTAGCAATCTCCCTGAAGCTCTTAAAGCTCTTAAGTCAAAATGTGTTAATGCCTGTTTAAAAATGGTGCTATCAGCTGGCCATCGATTTTGCCAGATGGATTTCTTCTTTTTCCCCCACTGATTTCTCATCTGATGAACATGGAACTACCTCTCGATTAGCAAGATATCTCCTGGCATTTCAGGCCACTATATTTTGTGGTGGAACAGGCTGTGGTGTGCTGACGTTTGCAAGAGAACTATGTCTGACTCTTTAAGTAACACTGCTTTGAACCATTAGAAAAGTTGCTCTTCCATGAGGGAAAACAACCGCCATTATTTAGACCAACATTTTGGGGTGTTACAGAACTGTTGGCATCATGAGATTTGGAGCGGGAGCTTTGAAAAGAGGTGAGTCTCTGTTTATGAGTTTCACCTTGCAGAGTTGGGAGTCGGGAGCGAGATTTGAGTCTTTGTGCTTGTGAGTTTCACCTTGCAGGAGTCTAAAAGGGGCACATTTGCAAATTGTTCATAGTTGATTGCCCAATTAACAGCAGCCAATAAAAAGAAGGTAGGGTCAAGCAGAGTGGCCATTGTTGGAGTGGACCAGTGTTAGAATTGGGGGACTGAGGCTTTGGCTCAAGAGGCTTCAGTATTGTATTGTTCAGTTCTGGTTGCCTCATTATAGGAAGGATGTGGAAGCTTTAGAGAGGGGGCAGAGGAGATTTACCAGGATGCTGCTTGGATTGGAGGATAGGTTAAATGAGCTCGGGCTTTTCTCTTTGGAGAGAAGGAGGATGAGAGGTGACTTGATAGGTCTACAAGATAAGAGGCATAGATTTAGTGGACAGTCAGAGACTTTTTCCCAGGGTGAAAATCCCTAACACAAGGGAGCATATTTTTAAGGTAAATGGAGGAAAGTATAGGGGGGGATGTCAGAAGTAAGTTTTTACAGTGAGCGGTGGGTGCATGGAATGCACTGCTGGTGGAGGCAGATACATTAAGGACACTTAAGAGACTCTTTGTTAGACATATGAATGATAGAAAAATGGAGGGCTATGTGGGAGGGAAGGGTTAGATTGATCTTAGAGCAGGATAAAATGTTGGCAGAACATTGTGGATTGAAGGGCCTGTACTGTGCTGTATTGTTCTATGTTCTGTGTGGATATGCTGGAGAATCAGCTCAAGAGACAAGGGACATTCACACCTAAAACACCAAGTGATATTAATGAACATATTAACTCTCTCAGAAATGGTGCAAAATTGTTTATTACTGTATTAATGCAATTTTCAATGACACTTCATCTGTTTTTTGAGATTGAACTGACAATGCTGACAGGTTGGGGATCTACAGAAAATCCTCTTCACAAGGAGCAGCTAGGTACAGTGGGGGCAGAGGGATAACTTTGGGATCCACCAAATTGTGCCAGTGGAGGGAGTCCCATCAGTGGTCTGGACAAAGGAAGCATGGAGTCAAACTGGGTGGTGCAGGGAGATGTGGTGCAATGGTAGTCATTGGAAGCAGATGGATCACAGGAGATAGCGTTTCAAGATTAAATTGTTGGGAGAGGCAAAGCTTTACATTTATCGGAAGTACTCACAGAATAAGATGCAAATGTTAAGTAATGGGCATGAAAACAATCTGCAGTTGTAGTTCTGGCCATGTTTCACAAAGCCCTGTCCCAACCCTATTATCATCCCAAGCCACACCCATACCCATAACACAAAGCATTGAGAATAAGTATAGCTACTTTATTATCACAATGATTAAAACCCAATTCATCAGCATTGAATGATCAAGCTTCCTAGTCTGACATATTCCACGCAGTATTCAGTTTTTTGTTTCTCATACCTGTAGCAAAATAGTGGCAGATGACTGCCTGTCGCGCATGAAAACAGTTCCGCTCACTTCAGCAAATTCATTCAGAGATGCTGGAATTATAATCCAGTTAACAGTAACATCACCAAAAACTCCTGGACCACGCACCAACCTGAAGCAAAATAAGTGTGTGCAATAATCCTAAGAATTTAGCAACAAGATTTTGTGCATTTACTGTAACATGTATAGTGTCAAAACTATATTGTGGAGTTCACACCTCTATTTTGCCAATGATAAAATTTTTTAAAAATATATACTGATCATGGCGAATGGATGGGTCTGTAAACAGCGAGTTTTCTCTGATTTTTTTTTCTTTTGCAAGGTGGATTGTATTGGGAAAGGAAGTTGAAGTCTGTCTGTTGATATGTTTGTTAACTGTATTACTTACAAGCAAGATCCAAATCTTTATCAATGAATAGGAGAAATTATATGTATATGCTCATTAATATTTACCCTTTTTGAATCAAGTGGCTCCAGTAAGGCAGAGCCAAACACTGTAAACTGAACCCTCATGAGCATGAATTTAATATAATGAAAGAAGACACAACTGACATGTTAATGAATGCAACTTCTGCTTTCAAAAATACACCATCGCACAAATTTAAAATATGGATTAATTCTTATATGGTAGCCTTCAAAATTTCTGCAAAAAGTGTTTTCATAAAACTGACATACATTACTAGCGCAGTCCCATTGTACTCGCTGGTTGGCTCTCCAATTAGAACGTGTTTGGTTGATTCAGCAATGGCAATTGTACCAGATGATGCATGATCACCTAAAATAATGATAGTGGCACTTCCTGTGGAAGAAACATACATCAAATAAAGTAAAAAGAATAAATGTAAAATCACAGAAGTTCTTATTTCTGCAGACCGACATATCTTTCATATCATGGACTCAACCAGCTCTATCACAGGCACAACCCTCCCCACCATTGAGGACATCTTCAAGAGGCGGTGCCTCAAGAGGGCAGCATCCATCACTAAGAACCCTCACCATCCAAGACATGCCCCCTTCTCATTACTACCATCAGAGAGGAGGTACAGGAGCCTGAAGACCCACTCTCAGTGATTCAGGAACAGCTTCTTCCCCTCTGCCATCAGATTTCTGAATGGTCCATGAACACTACTTGGTTTTCTATTTTTTGTACTATTTATTTTGTAATTTATAGTAATTTTATGTCTTTGCACTGTACTGCATCCACAAAACAACAGATTTCATGTCAAATAAGTCTCTGATAATAAACCTGATTGATTCTTCCCATTTATTGTTAAAACTGTTGCATTCATCAATGAGTTGCATAGACTTACCATGTACAGGGGATATTTCTGCATTATTAGAGGCAGATATCAGCCGAATCATATATTGTTCTTCTCCCTCCAGAAGAGCATCTGGATAAATGTGTAAAACAAGTGTCTTTGTCGTCTCAGTCTAACACAACAAAAATGAAAGTGACTGCTAACCTTCTGAGTCAAGTAACATTTGTGTTCATATTATGACGTAACACTTATGCATCTATCTTGATCTAATGTGACAAATGCATATAAAAGTTCAGTTGGTAGCAATTTATGAACCTCACCTATGCCCTCATGTTGAAGCACCAAGCAAAGACTAGGTGCCTGACTAGGGCTCACAAAAAAGTGAATTTAACCAAACATTTCTTGAAAGGATAGTACCCATGTAGAGGTTTGCAGACAAGTTATCTATAAAACTCATTCTTGCAGATAATAAACTATTTTACACTGCAGAGATCTGAAGAACAAGGGGACAAAAATGTACCGTCAGTGAACAAAAAATATAGAATGCAATTATTTACCTCTGCTTGATATTCAAGGAACCAAATGTCACAGAAAATAAGATGGGAGTAGATATTCACATAGGTTCTCCCATTCTTTTTCTTCTGTAAGTTTAGTTTTAAAAAAATGAAACTAAAATGCCAACTGGGCCAATGAAGTTAGCTCTGGTAAATTGTATAATATTGAAATGTAGATTATTGCTAGTCTGTTTCTATTCTTGTACATATGCTTTGTACCTGATTGAACATCAAAGCTCCAGAAAGGGGTGTGAGGTCATCTACTGCAGATTCATCGACTTGCCAAACAATTTGAACTGAGCCATAACCTTCCTTTCGACGGACAGTAAAGGATACGAGGCCAGCTGGATCGTCAGATGTCTGTGGTTCTTCAACAGCCACCTAAAAGAACAAAACTTGTGTATAATAACCAACAGATAACAATTAAAGCCTGACCCGAGTGTGACCTGACCACAGCCAATCCAGACCTGATCTGAGCTCGAAACCTTAAAATTGTTCCCATATCTAATCACTGTCAGGACTATAACAACGTCAAACATGCCATTGTGCTGTGTGATGATAAAACCCTAAACATTGATAAAGATTAGAGGATACAAGCAGAAATGCATAAGCAAATAAGAAATAGGAGCAGCAGTTGGATATATGACCCATCAAACCTGCTTTGCTATTTTCCTGCCTGTTCCCCATAAAAGATGACTCCACCTTTGACAAAAAAATTTTTTATCTTAGTCTTGATGAAATTCGTTCTTCCCGTTTCCACGTGTGTCTAGAATAGAGAATTCCAAATATTCATCAGCCTCTGAGAAAATAAATTTCTCAAGTCTGGCTTAGATGGGTGACTGGTATTCCAGGTCCAGATTCCTCCCAGCATCTACCTTATCAATCCCCCTCAGAATCATATATGTTTCTATATGACAATATCTCATCCTTCTAAACTCCACTGAGTGTAGACCCAATTTGCTCAACCTTTCCTTATACTTTCCTCCATCCAGGAAATCGACTTAGAGAACTTTCTTTGAACTGCCTCCTTTGCAAGTATATCTCTCCTTAAATAAGGGATCCAAACCTGTACTTAGAACACTGAGTTTCACCAACGTCATACACTGCATTAATCATACTAACCTGGATAAAGTGCTGAGGCATTGCCTGACCAAACCTAAACCTTAAAGTCTATCAGATTATCCACCTAACCCGAACCCAACATAGAGTAAGGTCTATTCAACTTTGCTCTGGGTAACCAGATTTTAATAACCAAACCAAAGCCAAATATTGCAAGTGCTGGAAATCTGAAATAAAAGGAAGAAAAGTCAAGAAAACTGAACATGTCAGGCAGCATCTGTGGAGAGAGAAACGAGAAAGATCACCTGACTCATTAAGTCTTTAACCTCCACATAAATATCATCAAAATTTATATCTAAAGTGGAGGAACTGCCTTTGTCCCTCTACAGATGAAGCCTGATCTGAATACTTATGGCATTTTCTGTTTTTAACTTAAACTTTGAACATTTTTCAATTTTGCTAACCTATCAAAGTTGTAATGTCCCAATGTGTGTTTGCTTTACTCATTGAACATTAAAACTACACATTTTGTGACTGAACAGTGCAGCCTACAAAATGGTCTGGAGATCTCAGCAGTCTTGGTATTTAATATGTTCAATTACTGCACAGCAGCAGTCATCAACACAAACAGAATATTCAACTACAGAGCATGGGGGTGGGGACATACATAGTCTAATCTGAAACATGGGTGCTATATTTAGTTCTGGTCAATTGGCATCAGGAGACATTCAAACCCCAGAAATTATGAAAAAAAAGCAGATGTTAAATTAATGGTCTTTGACAGCCCTTGTCAAAGAACTGTTTATGAATGAATACCAGGATAGAAATGAGTTTTCTAGCCGGGAAAAGGGCAATTAAAAAAAGCAATTCCCAAGATATCACGCATTAAGGGAAAAGTATATTTGGGATATGTTTTCAAAGTAAATCTGGAGAGAAGGACGAGGAGCCGCAGATTTAAAGCAATGGAAAGCAATTTTAATACCAATAAAATGTCTTTTCAATACAAATAACAATCAACATGTGGAAAGAAATTCTTTGTCAGCTATCAGATCTAAAAGTCCTGGAAATGATGAGACACAAGTGACACTGTGATAACTTTATCTGTGAATGAGCTGGAAGGTCTTTAGCTGTATATATCATGTGCTGTTGACCATTAAGGAAGTGGTTAAAAGGGGGAAAAAAAATGTAAAAGCAACCAAAGAAGATTGAAAAAAAGTCTTGGAAAATTTAATTTGAAATTAAATATTGCTTCATTCACTAGACTTCACATTTTCTGAATTTATAATGAATGATAAACACTAAAAGTAAAATATGTATGTTGCAAATATATAACATGTATCAAACACTTGAATACAAAATATGATTAAGTATTTCCAGCTCAGTATTTTTCTTTCCCATATTTTTCTTCACTTTCAATCTACCAATAATTCTCAGGAGAATTTCTATTTCTGGCACTTGAGCTCCTCAAACCCTATTAGTTACTGCTGATTGCTTACCAGTGTTTCAGTTGCAAAAATATGGTGTTTACTTTGACATTTATGAACAATATTACTGATTTGCTACCAATAGCAAAATTTGAAAGCATCTTTGAATTATTGATTAATCTCTACACTAAAATGAATTGTAATCTTCTACTCATAAATTGCTAATGATCCTTGTGTAGCTTTGAGAAAGAAGATTTTTCTATCAGGGCAAGGTTCAAATCAAAGCTCCAGTGAATGAGAATCAGGTTTATTATCACAGATGACATGAAATTTGTTGTTTTGTGGTAGCAGCACAGTGCAAAGACATAAAATCAGTATAAATTACGAAAATAAATAAATAGTGCAAAAAAAGGGATAACGAGATAGTGTTCATGGGTTTGTGGATTGTTCAGAAATCTGATGGCGGAGAGGAAGAAGCTGTTTCTGAATCCTGAGTGTGGGTCTTCAGGCTCCTGTAACCTCCTCCCCGATGGCAGTAACGCAAAGAGGCCATGTCCCTTTAAAGCTAAATGTTTTCAAGTATTTTCATCTCAATTATTAAACTCATTTTGAGAAGAATGGGGCAACCCTGACTGTTTACGGACCATGTTGGCAAACCTCAAACACAAAATAGGGTTCATGAATTTAAAGCTGGTTCTAATCTGTAATTCCTCATGTATGTCAATTTATCCAATAATCAAGGGGAGAATTGATGCAAGAATGTTGGAATGATAAGCAGCATTAAGGCCCTCTCACAGCAGTTTGGGCTACCCATCTGAAACTGAAGAATTCAAACATATTTCTGGTATCATTCCACCACACAAGATGAAAAAAACATCATAAATAAAGAAACGGTTCATTGTTCTTTGTAGTTTTATAGCATCAAACTAAAAAAAGGTAACACACTGAAAAAATTTAAAAGCAATTTTATTGTGACTCACAAAAACTCATGGCAACAACCTTTCCCTTAATGTCAGAAAAACAAAAGAGCTGGTCATTGACTTCAGGAAGGTGGGGGGCAGTGCACACGCTACTGTTTGCATCAACGGTGCTGAGGTCGAGAGGGTTGAGAGCTTCAATTTCCTAGGAGTGAATGTAACTGGTAGCCTGTCCTGCTCCAACCACATAGATGCCACGGCCAAGGAAGCTCACCAGAGCCTCTACTTCCTCAGGAGGCTAAATAAATTTGGCATGTCCCCTTTGACCCTCACCAATTTTTATCGATGCACCATAGAAAGCATCCTATCCGGATGCATCACAGCTTGGTGTGGCAACTGCTCTGCCCGTGACTGCAAGGAAGTGCAGAGGTTGTGAACACAGCTCAGTACATCACGGAAACCAGCATCCCCTCCACAGACTCTGTCTACACCTCACTGTCTCGGTAAAGCAGCCAACATAATCAAAGACTCCACCCACTTTGGACATTCTGAAAGCACATACCACCAGGCTCAAGGACAGCTTCTATTCCACTGTTATAAGATTATTGAATGGTCCCCTAGTACGATAAGATGGACTCCTGACTTCACAATCAATCTCATTACAGCCTTGCACCTTATTGTCTGCCTGCACTGCACTTTAAATGTAATCTGTAACACTTTATTCTGCAATCTGTCCTTGTACTACTTCAATGCATGGTTGTAATAAAATGATCTGTATGGATGGTATGCAATTCAAAGTCTTTCACTGTTACCTTGATAGATGTTACAATCATGAACCAATTTACCAACTATTTATGGAAATCTTCTTAGTGTTTTTTTTTCTCCTTAAACTTTGCTTGCTTACAGTTCTATCAACTTTTCTATATGCTTATCTGTTTATGCTGAAAATTTAGATATGAACATACTCAGTGAGCTTGAAATTGTGAGGTAAAATTCCTTGAGTAAAAACACAAAGTGGGTGCTAATATGTCGTCACAATATCTTAAAAGTCCACCAAATCATTCTTCTCTTTTGAAATGAATTTTAAAAAAGAAACTGAATATAAAATAGGCCAACAATGTACCATAATGATAAATGAAAATCAAAAACTGAAATCTGAAATAAAAGAAGAAAGTGCTAGTGACACTCAGAAGATCAGGCTGTATCTGTAGAAAGAGAAAGAGAGTTAACATTTCAAGTTAAAGACCCTTCACCAGATCTTAGAAAGAGGGTTTTAAATTACAAAGGTAGGGAAGGGATGGATAGAACAAAGAAAATATCTATTTTTATTTCAGATTTCCAGCATCTGCAATACTTCCTTATTTTCATCTATTTTTTTTAGATGTTACACATGTTACGGACTCAGTGAAAGTCCCTTTAAGATAGAGAGTGTGTGTGTATGTGTGTGTGGGGCGTGCTTACGTCAATAGAAGATAAAGGACGTAATGACGTTGTTGAAGAAGTCAGAAGAAGAAGAAAGAGAGAGAGAGAAGGGAGAGAGACACCAGCCTGCTTGTTTTCTCTATCGATGGATGAGAAACAATAACTGTGTTTGCCACTGAAATCCATGTATGGAAGTTGGAAGTAATCCGGTGGAGTTCACTTTGTTGCTGACCTGTAGAAGGAAACAGGTATTTGTGTGTGGACGACCACGGTTCGGATGCTTTTCGGGGTGAGGAAGTTACTACCGAGTAAACACTGAAGTGTTGTTTGGGTTCCATCGTGGAACATTTGGATTTCGTATGTACTCTCTCTATGTTTTTCTACATCTACATCTTATCTTCAGACAACGGTGGTTGTTGAAGAAGCCCTTGCTCATGTTTCACCTTATGGCTTGCGGAACTGAACTTTAAGAACCATTCAGGAACTGGGAGTTTTGGACTTTGTCACACACACACACGAAGAGTTTAGTTTTGGGGTTAACGTTCGAGGTTTAACATTTTTGAATTCTAACATACTAACATTTTTTTTTACTTTTATTTTACGTATTATCATAAGTAGTGATTAATAAAATAGTTTTTAACACTGAATCATGCTCAGTGTGTTTCTTTTGTTGCTGGTTTGTGACACACAATTTTCTACTGAAATCAATAAGTTGAAAGCGACTGTGGGAACTGGGGTACCATTGAGTTTCAGGGAAGGATGGGAACTGCGCCCGAAGAATTTCAGGAGAGTACTGGAACCAGGGCCCCAGAGAGTTTCGGGGAGTGCAGGAAACATCACCAGTTGATGAGCCATTGTGATTTCCGAATAGCCGGATAATGTATTACTGGAGTTTCACTGCAGCAAGCATACAGGTGGGTTGGGGAAGGGTCCCCATGGAGAGACATTAAGAATACTAAAGAGGTAAAACAATAAAGTAGTGAAGGAGGGGGTTTGGGATAAAGATAATCGAATTGTCTCAAGAAGGGACAGAGCATAAAAACAAAAGAGTGCACTAACAAATGGAGCCTTGGTTGTAATAAAACAAATAGGAGCAGAGTACAAAAGAATGTATAAAATAGTAAACAGACAAATCCAAATGCATTGTTACTGAAGTGTATGATATATTTATAATAAGACAGATAAAATAACAATGCAAATAGACATAAACAGATAGAAATAGTGAATGTTTTGGTTGCCATCTTCCAAAAGTATGGAACAGTTTCCACAGAATAGAGGGTGGCAAATCTTACCAGACTATTTAAAAAAACAAGGGAGAGAGAAAACAGAGAGCTACAGAATTGTTAGTTGAATATCAGTAGTATGAAGTCTATGACAAAGGATGTCACAAGAGGACACTTAGAAAACATCGACAGGATTAAACAAAGTAAATGTGGATTTATGCAAGGTCTTCGAGGTGATTTAGGGTGAGTGGGTAAGTAGCTGGCAGATGCAGTATAACACGGATAAAGGTGGCATCATCCACTTTGGCATATAAAAACAGAATAGCAGAGGATTATTTAAAAGGTGATAGATTGGGAAATGTTGATCTGCAAAATGATCTGGATGTTGTTGTATACCAGGTGCAGCAAGCACTTAAGCAAGCAAATTATATGCTGGACTTCATTGCAAGAGGCTTTGAGTACAGGAGCACCAGCTTCTTACTACAGTTATATAAGGCTTTGGTGAAATGATGCAATGCATTGGTTTCCTTACCCAAGAAAAGATGTACTTACCACAGAGGAAATGCAACAAATGGAACAAAATTAGACTAACTCCTGGGATAGCAGGACTGTCATATGGAGAGCGCTCTGGTAGACTAGGTCTGTATTCACTAGAGTTGAGAAGAATGAGAGGATCTCTCATTGAAACATAAATTCTTAACAAGAGCATACAGACTGGATATGGAGGATGTTTCCTCTGGCTGGGGCTGTCTAGAACGAAGGGTCGCAATCTCAGGATATAGGGTAAGACATACAGTAGGCTGAGATAAGAAAATTCTTCACAAGGATGGTTGCGAACACTGGAATTCTCTACCGCAGAACACAGTGGAGGACACGCCACTGAATGTATTTGAAAAGGAAATTGATTCATTCTTAGACACAAAAGGCATTAAGTGTGATACTGAGAGAAAGGATCAGCCGCGATAGTATTGAATGGCGGAGTTTGGCCTTCTCCTCTCCATATTTTCCATGTTCACTGATTATTGTACAATGTTCAATTCCACTCACAACTACTCCCCAAATAAAACAGCTCATGCTTGAATGCGTCATATCCTCAGCAACATTAAAATGAGGATTGATAAATGGCAAATAGCTCAAGTGCCAGGCAATAAACATGATAAACAAGATGGAGTCTAACCACATACTCAATGTCACTACCATTGCAGAGTTCCTGCCACTAACATCCTGGAAGCCAGACTGACCAGGAACTTAACTAAACCAAAAACATAAACGCCACGGCTACAAGAGCAGTTCAGAGCTGGGTATCTTGTGGTGTGATTTATCTCCTGACTCCCAAAAGCCTTCACAACATCTACAAGGCACAAGTCAAGGGTATGATAAAATACTATGCATAACATATGAAGAGTGCCGCTCCAACAACAGTCAAGAAGCTTGACTTTGATCAGGACAAAACAACCCACATGACTGGCACACATCCACACGTTCCACCACCATTCACTGTGGCTGCAGTATGTACCATCTGCAAAATACACTTAAAACAGCAACCTACACCACATAGGACAAAGGCATAGGTGCAAAGGAATGCCATTTTTCTCATCGAGGTCACCCAAACATCATTCCTTCATTGCTGACGCATGTATTTCCTGAAAGTCCGACCAATTGACACTATACGAGGGTCCTCTCTAGAAACAGTACTGTAGTTCAAGGTGGCTGCTCACCACCACCTTCTCAAAGGCAATTAGGGATAGGCAATAAATATTGGCCTGTCAAAGACGTCTATATCCCATAAATTAATACATTAAACAATCATTTGCAGCAATGTTTCTGTCTGCTTATTACATATAAATATTACAACTGAATTTGAACATTAAAAATGACTGAGAAAGAAAGAAAAGACTACTTACAGAACGTTCCTCAAACCCAAATATTCCCACAGGCGAGTCGTTATTTGGAATGCTGACAGTAACAATATTGTCATCTCCCATTTTGGCACCTCCCATCACATGAGTCAGTACAACGCTGAAAGTCTCCAGAAATTCTGTCAGATTATCATCCACTATGATGATTTCTAGAACTGCAGAAGACTTCAAAAGAAAATGTTAAAATTGTGTTAGAAAGTTTCTGGTTCATGCATTTGCAATAAAGAAAGTTGGAGACTTGCTATGCTTTCTTATAAGTACAATGTACAACCCCCCACATGTTATGGAAGGGATGGTTTTCAGAAAACTGTCCTCATTAGGATTTTCTGTAACTTGAACCCTTTTTCTCATTGAATTCCATGTTATAAGTGGAGATGCATTCCTATGGGAAGTTTCTCTTTCAACAGTAATGCCCCCACGGGTGTGCTGTCTGTCAGCAAGAGTAAAGGTTGCTGTTTTAATTAACTAGAAATGGATGATACATTGACAAAATATCATTGTGCAGGTTTCAACTGAAGAGATTGCCTTGTCAGTTTCCAAAGCAAATCTCTGAGGTGACCTCCCGCTGTGATCCGCAGCCTGCGATCATTGTCCTTGGTAAACTAATTCAGTCCTCTGTCTATATTTTGTGTTTATTTTGTTTCCACATAGATTCCACTACAGAAAATTTTTATTCTGTATCTCTTTTTTTGGTAGTAATTTGTGAACTACCAGGTTCAAGAACAGCTACTTCCCTTCAACCATTCAGCTCTTGAACCAACTGGCACAACCCTAATCACTACAGATTAGCAACACTATGACCGCTTTGCACTAAGATGGACCGTGTTTTTTGGAGACACAAGAGAGACTGCAGATGCTGGAAATCTGGAGCAACACACAAAATGCTGGAGGAATTCAGCGGGCCAGGCAGCATCTATGGAGGGAAGGGTCTCGACCCGAAACGTCGACTGTCCATTTCCCTCCATGGTCGCTGCCTGACCCACTGAGTTCCTCCAGCATTTTGAGTGTTGCTTTGTTTTTTTATGTTCCAATTGTGTTTTTTCCCGTAAAAATTTGTTTAATTTATGTCTTTCTTTGAATGCTGCTTATCTGATGCTATGTGCCTGTGATGCTGCTGCAAGTAAGTTTTTCATTGCGCCTGTGCATAGATGTACTTGTGCATATGACATTAAACTTGACTTTGACTTTCCGTTACCCGAACTGCCAGAACACGGGAGTACACTATACTGCATTGATCTCAAAAACTAATAGTAATTTGTGGGTTAAATGAATATTTGCAAACAGCAAAATTATGGGATCAGGATGAACGCATGACAGAGAAACACTAACACGGATTAATTGGGCCAAAAATCTGTTGTGGTCTTGTCACTTCTATTTAATGCACATGATATAAAGCTTACCAGTCCTTCAGCAAAAGTAAGACTTCCATTGGATGGTGTAAAATCTGAGAAACTGGCACTTCCAGGCAGAGCTTCCCAAAGTACAGTTACTTCCCCAAATTTACCAGCACTGCGGATCACTGGTAATTTCAGGAGGTTTCCTGGAGGGGCCATCTCATAAGCGACAATGGCATCAGTTTTATTCTAGTATTTAACAGATATTACATAGCATTATTAATCACTTGCATTACTTCAAGATAAACTGACAAAGTTCATGTATTGCTGTATGATTTTATACAAGTATATTCTATATCTTTAGTTGAATATTTACTATATCTACATATATAAGTTTACTATATATATGTATGTATGTATATATAAAAATAAAAATATAGTCTTAATGGTAGGACTCTTGGCAGTGTGGAGGATCAGAGGGATCTTGGGGTCTGAGTCCATAGGACACTCAAAGTGGTGGCGCAGGTTGACTCTGTGGTTAAGAAGGCCTTTGGTGTATTGTCCTTCATCAATCGGGGAATTGAATTTAGGAGCCGTGAGGTATTGTTGCAGCTATATAGGTCCCTGGTCAGACCCCACTTGGAGTACTGTGCTCAGTTCTGGTCGCCTCACTACAGGAAAGATGTGGAAGCCATAGAGAGGGTGCAGAGGAGACTTACAAGGATGCTGCCTGGGATGCGGAGCATGCCTTATTAAAGCAGGTTGAGGGAACTCGGCCTTTTCTCCTTGGAGAGACAGAGGATGAGGGGGGACCTGATAGAGGTGTATAAGATGATGAGAGGTATTGATAGGGTAGATAGTCAGAGGCTTTTCCCCAGGGCTGAATTGATGGCCACAAGAGGACAAAGGTTTAAGGTGCTGGGAAGTAGATATAGAGGAGATATCAGGGGTAAGTTTTTTACTCAGAGAGTGGTGAATGCATGGAATGGGCTGCCGGAAATTCTGGTGGAGGCTGATACGTTAGGGTCTTTCAAGAGAGTGTTAGATCAGTATATGGAACTGAGTAAAATAGAGGGCTATGGGTAAGCCTAGTAATTTCTAGGGTAGGGACATGTTCGGCACAACTTTGTGGGCCGAAGGGCCTGAATTGTGCTGTAATTGTTCGATGTTCTATGCTTCTTTAGTGTCAATGCTTTTTACTTGAATAGCCAACCAAACCATTGGGCATGATTGAACAAAGAAATGGATCTAATCTTCCACACATACTGAGTCATAGAGTCAGAGTTATAGAGAACGGAAACAGGTCCCATGTCCTCCCTGTCCATACTAGCCATTAAGTACCTACCTATACTAATCCCATTTTCCAGCACCAGACATATTAAGTGCTCATCTAAATATTTATTGAATGGTGTGCAAGTACTGTTCTCCACCAACCCCCGGGGCAATATGTCCCAGACTTAATCCACCCACTGCGTGAAAAAAAATCTTCCCCAAATACCATCTAGATCTCCTACCTCTTTCCTTAAACCTAAGCCCCTTTGTTACAGACACAGTTCATTCCCTCTTGACATTGAAAATAACCCAGAAATATCAAAATGTCCTGCTAAATTAGGTTATGTAATATATCATTAATTTCCACTTCACTACACTGCTAGTAACTTCAAAACTGACTGGGACCAGTAATTATTAAAAGGTACTTGCAGAGAATAGGATTAATATTCAAATTCCCTGCTCTTTCTAGTCCCAGAAAATTTATTCAAAAGCACCCAGCCGGCAGTTTGGATACAGCCTCCAGTGATCCCTGCTTTACATACAGTTTCAATAAATATCAACCACTTGTACAATCATCATGACTAATCTCCAAGATTTTGGTGCTATCTCAAGTTTTTCTTCAAAAGAGGTCACCAAGAGTGGTGTAACAAGTGCTGAAGGGCTTTGCCTTTTAAGACACCTGCATGAACTCATTGCCCCCAAACTCTGGGAAAGAAAGTAGAGGACATTCAAAGCAGAACAAGTTGGCAGAAGAGAGAGTAAAAAGAAAGAAGGGCTTTCAGCATCAGCCTCCATCTGTCTAGAGAGTGCAGGGGGCCCGAGTCTTAGTATGTAAGAGTGTGTGAGACAGCTATGTCTTAGTTGAGGATGTCTGCATTGAAACATACTACATGTTCCAGCCACAAATGCAACCTCAGAGTAATGAGTATTACATTGCAAGTGGCTGCCAAGGTCACTGTGACTTTGAAATGTAATATGTTATGCTCCTTCATGTTGGAGCTGGAGATCTTTCAAACAAACTGCAGTTACATAAAGGCCATTGCTGGTCTCCATTCCATTGTAAGTGACTGTTTCATTCCCCCTTGGTAACAGACAGTAGATGGACCAGGCACGTAGACGCATGAGGATTTCAGGCTTTAAGTAGTGCCTCCTCCTAAGATTACAAGCTAATGAACAACTAATGCTGTCAGCACGCACCAGTCATGCAATGTGGGAGGCTGCACATAGTTGCATCGGAAGCAACGAGGTTAATCCTGCATTCCAATCCCAGCCCCACATCAATCTCATCTATAAACTTCTACAGGTGAAAGGAACAGGAAACAGCAAAACAATAGTTAAACTCAAACAATTACTAAAGCATATAATTCGAGAAACAAGCTCAATGGCTACTTAGGTGTGGCACTTCAATGATCAATCATCACTGTATGTATATATTACGTAATAAATTATACCCTTGATGTGTTGAAATGAATGATTCCCCTGGGATCATCATTCTCTTTGATTGTTATTTCTGCCAGCTCCATTTCCAAATGCTTCACTCTGGGCTTTCCTCCAACAAGTGCAGCATCAGCCAGTTTCACACTGGTAATGTTAACGAGAAAGCTTTCATGTAATTCAGGAATGTCATCCTTTAATATGAGGAAAAATAAATCTTAATAAGATCCAAATAAAGCATTAATTAAAAAAAAAAGCAAACAATATTGGTGTTTTGTTGTAGTAATGTAACTGTAAGTAAAAGTTAGCTGAATTGGAACAAAAACATTATCAGCTGCCCGGAGACACAAGAGACTGCAGATGTTGTAATCTGGAGCCAAAAGTCAAACAGCTGGAGAAACTCAGCAGGTCAGGCAGCATCTGCAGTCTCGTGTCTCCAGGCAGCTGATAATATTTTTCTGTCAATTCAGCTAACGTTTGGTCAAGGTTTTGGGTCGAGACCATCCTGATGCACGGTCTCAATGCAAAATGCCAACCATCCCTTTGCCTCCACAGATGTTCCCGACTCACTAAGTTCCTCCAGCAGTTTTTTTTCTGCTCCATTATCAGCTGCCTGCTTGTTAATAGTGGCTTCCACCTTACACAATCATTAGGGTCGGCAATGAGGCCCTTGTGTTCACCACTAAAAAAGAATCCAGCTTAACTAAAGTGGTCTTCCCATCAGGAACTTGCATGGGAATGCTGATCCAATCCTGCAGAAGAACCTCATTTGGACTCTTCAAAGCTAGTGCTACCCACAAAACAAGAGAAGACGTAATCAGCAGCTGACTTAGTCACACAACCTAACTTGGACTAAATTGCTTAAGGTTCAAAATTAACTTCAGTAAATGCTGGAATTCTGAAATAAAAGCAGAAAATGCTTTGATAAAATATAAAATATAAAAATATAGTATATAAAATATTGAGAGGAATAGATAGAGTAGACAGTCAGCGCCTCCTTCCCAGGGCACCAATGCTCAAGACGAGAGGTCATGGCTTTAAGGTTATGGGTGGGAGGTTCAGGGGAGATGTCAGAGGGAGGTTTTTCACCCAGAGGGTGGTTGGTGCATGGAATGCACTGCCTGGGGTGGTGGTGGGGGCAGATACATTGAACAGATTCAAGAGCTTGTTGGATAGGCATATGGAGGAACGTGAGATAGAGGGATATGCGGGACGAGGGGGTTAGGTAGTGTGAGGGTGGTCAGATGGGCGGCACGACACGGTGGGCCGAAGGGCCTGTTTTGTGCTGTATGGTTCTATGGTTCTATGCTGGAAACACTTAAGAGGCTAGACAGCATCTGTGTAAAGAGAAAGGGAGTTAATGTTTCAGGTCAAAGACCCTTCGTAGAATTGTGCTGAAGAGAAAACAAGTGAGCGTGAAATTGCAGAGAGGGCAATGGAGGGATGGATGGGACAAAGGGAACAATTGCTGATGGGGTGAGGCCAGGGTTGCCATGGTGATGAGCTGTGAAGAAGATCATTTCATCAAATGATTTGTGTTAAAAGAAACAGAATCGGCCCTGGGCCTGCACCACCATTCAATAAAGACCATGTCTGATCCAGCTTTGACCACTTTCTTGTTCTGTCCCCATATCCTTAACACCCTTGTGTTTAAATGTTCATCAATCTTCACCTTGAATGATTCCACTTTCACTGATCTCTGGGCTAGAGATTTCCAAAGAGTTACAACCTTCAAAGAGGAAAAAATATCCTTCCCAACTTCAAAGCACCTGAGTTGAGGATAGCAAAGTGGCATTTAGGTCTGTCACTTCGGGGACTGTCTATGAAGGTCTGATGTCCTAAATGCTGACTTCATATTGAGGACCGACTTCATATTGAGCGTTTCTTCTTTTGTGGAGTAGCCATTACACACAAGCCACCACATGGACTTGACCACGTGAGGTCTTGATTCAGCGGCAAGAGGATGGAGACCTGGTCCTGCTACATGGACATTAACGTTCTCAGTACTTCTGCGGGTGGTCTCATGTACAGATGACCTTACTAACTACATCCTCCATGGTTCCTTCTCCCCAATACCAACGGGGCACACTTTCCCCTCTCACCCTCAACCCTCCTCGGTCCCAGAATCTCCTCTCTTTCAGTGTCTGGCCCTACCCCCATGAACCCAACCTCCTCCCAATCTTCTTCACACCCCTTCCTTCCCACTCTAACACCTCCTCCCCCACACACCCAGCCCCCCATCCCTTTTGCACCCTGTTTCGAGGTTCCTTCCTTCCTACCTTATATCAGACAACCCTTCCGTTTGTTTTGTTCTGCTCAGCATCCCCCAAGCCCTCCCCATGCCCTTTCTTGCTCTCCAACCCTGAGACCACTCCTTCACCAAACAGGCTGGGTCAGAATGCAGGGAAGCTGCTAACAATGGGGAATATTATAGAACTCCCAGCCACACTCCATACAATGAAACCCAAACCAACATCAGTCTAGAAGCCCTTTCCTCACACCTACACATTTCCAACAAGTGGCTCACCACTGCTTACTCAAGGACTATTATCAGTGTCACCCATAACCTATCAAATGAATAAAATAAATGAATAAGCTTCTGCCCACCTGTGGTGACATTACCCCATTAGTTTTAGGCACATCAGAGTCTGGGTATGTTAGAATCTCACAGATTTCATGTGCTGGGTGTCTGTAGGTTTGCATTCTCTTTGGCATTCACAATTTTGATTCCCATCTCAGGGTAAAATTACCTCCTTACTATCAAAATTCAGCATCAAATAGTCAGGAGAACGCACACCAGTCCTCATTGAGGGGTCAGTGGTGGAAAGCATGAGTAGCTTTAAGTTCCTGGGTGTCAACATCTCAGAGGATCTATCCTGGGCCCAACACATTGATGCAATCACAAAGAAGGCATGCCAATGGCTCTACTTTGTTAGGAGTTTAAGAAGATTTGGTATGTCACTAAAGACTCTTACATATTTCTATAGATATATGGCGGAGAGCATCTTGATTGGTTGCATCACCGCCTGGTATGGAGCCTCCAATGCACATGATCGCAAGAGGCTGCAAAAGGTTGGAGACTGAGCCAACTCCATCAGGAAAACAACCCTCCCCACCATCAAGGACATCTTCAAGAGGTGGTGCCTCAAAAAGGTGGCATCCATCATTAAGGACCCTCATCATCTGGGGCATGCCCCTTTCTCATTATTACTGTCAAGGAGGAGGTACAGGAGCCTGAAGACGCAAACTCAATGATTCCGGAACAGCTTCTTTCCCTCCGCCATCAGATTTCTGAACAATCCATGAACCCATGAACACTATCTTGTTATTCCTTTTTCTTTGCACTATTTGTATTTGTAACTTATAGATTCTATGTCTTTGCACTGTACTGCTGCTGTAAAACAACAAATTTCACATCATATGTCAGTGATAATAAATCTGATTCTGATATAACTCAATGTGGTTAATAAATTGATGTAAAGAGTCATTATAAGCATATAACACCTCTGCCACATTTCTTACTGCAGAACTACCCACTGCTATTTATCATGAGTACCAACAACTTATAGTAAATGCTTTAGAACAAGAAAGTAATCATTCATTTGCTTTAAGAAACTTACAGGAAATATCATCAATCTAATCAAAGCCTGTGTGCTATTCTCCTTTAAAATTACTGTGCCTTGGCTGCTCTTATAGTCCTGGTTTGCAGTTGCTTGATTAACAGGTGGAAGGAAAAGATTCGATTTGGTACTGTACTGGACAATAACATCACCTACAAATCCTTGTTCACGAATTATGGTTAAGAAGACATCAGTTGAATCAACTGCAAAAAGACAAAAGGAGTTTAAAATAACCCTTATACTTGTATGCTTATTGAGGTAAGTTTCTGAAAGAAATATTTTGGCTTTGTATGATAGTACATTCAACAGAAATATCAAATCAGTTGCAAACAAGCTGACAATTAGCTAACAGCCACTCACACAAGGTAAGAAATCTAAACTACTGTATTGCAATATATAATTCCTTTGGGTAAAATTCAAGATACCATGCTATTTAAGAATTCTGTTTTGTGAAATCACCTGGGAAAGGATTTAAAATTGCCCTCTCATTATCCAGTAGTGGTTATTTTGTATGCAGACAAATAAACTCATTTTACATTACCAACATCCTTAAAGATGGCAGACTGAGCAGTTAAAACAATATCTTTAGTTTCAACAATGAAAGATCATCAGAAACAAGTAAACTGACTGTTACGTAAACAGCCATGTTTGTTATCTGACAATTTGCTAGAAATGAACATGTATTTGCTATCAAAATCCTTATAATAATTTTGCCATTCACCAGGACAGCCGTAAGTAATCAAAGATCTGAATGTCCAAAAGTTATTGAAGCAGCCACAAAACAAAACTTACATTCAGGCTCCTGCAGAGAGACATTGCTTGAGTTTATGTGCCAGCTAATCACACCATAGGGCGAGTCACTCGGGAGAACAGTCAAGACGGCATTTCTTTTGTTGGAATCAATGGTAGCGCCTTTAGCTTGGTCTTGCACACCCATAGTGGTGACATTTACAAGTGTAATGGTTACAAGCTCAGCTCCTTCTGGAATATCTTCAGCTAGCACCACAAGTAAAAGCGTTGTGAGTGCTTGACCCTCCGTGAAAGTAAACTGTAAAATTGGACCAATAATTAGTTACAAAAAGAAAAAAAATTGAAGACCAATATGAATTCAGTAAATTAAACCCATCTGTTACAAACCCATAAGGTTTTTTGATAATTTGTTTGACCAGTGGCACTATCACTGAAGCAGAAGATAAGGTCCGTCGGGAGTGCTCTCTGCTCACGTGTCTGAATTGACCATTCAATGAATTGGGAATTAGTCAACCTTTTCTCACCTGGTTTGTCAGAATACAGTCGAGTAGTAGAATTGAGCTTAGCCAGGGAAGGTGATGTCTTGTTACACCAGTGAACACATAATCGTGATTGCAAATTGAACTGCTTTAATATGGAATGGACTCATGAGTAGGAGAGCAAGTAGGTGGATCAGTATTGAAATAATTATTATTTAAAACAAAGACAAATAACCTGGTGAGCAGAAAGAAAAAAAATTGCATATGATACCAAATGTTGTGGGGCAGTGGCCTGGTGAGTGATTTCAAGCAAAAAGAAGCAAACTAAATAAAAATATTAACATCATATGAAAGTGGAATGATGACTGGGAAATGGTGATAATTATGGATAAAAACAAGACAAGGAAAAGAAATAAAACATTAAGGTGTGTAAAGCAATTAACTCTGGATAACAAAGCACTACATGGGAGAGAAATTACAGCTAGCAGGTAAGCATCTGCAAACAACAGTGTGTGCTGCACAGAAAGATCAGATAAAGGTCAAAGATTTTAAGCATAGCCAGACAGATTTAGAATGAATCCAAACGCAAGTCTGTGGAATGTGCTGATATAGCCATGCCTGGAGTCCTGTATACAATTCTGGCTGCTGTGCTACAGCAAGCATGTCCAGGCAGAGATTGCAATTGTTTACCCTGGAGAGAATGTTCAGGGTAGATATGCTACAAAAGGTACATCATTCTTAAAAGCACTTTAAATTGAGTTCTTAGGCTACCCAGCTCAAATTTAGAAGGAGGGCAATTGAAGGTCAGTTTAGTTTAACTACTTTACGTAGGCAGCAATGAATATGCGAATGAACGTCTGAGCTATCCAGTGGAGACAAGTGATAGCAGTCAGACCCACTGCATCGTGGTTTCTGCCACTGAATGTTCCTAAAACAGAGCATAGAAATTATTACAAAAGGAATCTTCTAACCCTCTTTAGCTCCAAGGGTTGTGTCAGAAGGCTGAAGTATTGCAGATGGTTCAATCATTTTCAATAAAGAGAAAAATTACAGACACTTACAGACCAGTTAGTCTTATACAAGTGGTGGAGCAGCATTTGGATTCAATAGTCCAGAAGCATGGTAATGTCAGGTAAAAAAAACATGGAGTAATAATGGAGAGCCAGCTTAAGTTTGTTAAGAGCAATTCATGCTTGGCTCATATACGTTTTCAAAGAGAGGGTAGTTAAGGACAAAGCAGTTGACATTAAATCATAGAGACAGACAGCATGGAATCAGGCCATTTGCCCCACCACATCTACACCAACCAGTGGGAACTATCCACACTAACCCCATCTCCCAATAGAGACATAGAATGAGAAACTTTATGATTGGTACATATTATTTTTGTTAGAAAACTGAAGCCGATGGGATAAAAGGGACAGTAGTAGCATGGATACAAGATTGGGTGAGGCACAGAAAAATCAGTTGTGCTGCATGGCTGTTTATTAGACTAGAGGGAGGCATCCACTCGAGTTTCCCAGGGTTCAAGACAATAACCGCTCTCATTAGGATGAGCATAGTGGCTTAGATTTTTGACATTTTCAATCAGTATTTAATTTGAAAGGAGACTGAAGAGCGAGGAAAATAGCAATACATTTGAAAAGGAACATTGACAAGCTGTTGGAATGGTGAATGAAATTCAACGTGGAAAAAGTGTGAGGTGAGAAACTTTGGCAGTAGTATAGGGAGAGACAACTTTAAAGGGGATCCAAGATGAGCGCAACCTGGAATAATTTGTGCACAATTCCTTCCAAGTGGCTGGATAGATTAACAAAAAAAATATACTAAACTCTATGGGACCATGGGCTTTAAAGGTTTGGAGGGGAATGGCTAAGAATTTAGGCAAAATAATAATATAAAACTATAAAATAAAAATAAGAGCTCAGCCTCAACTCGATTCCTGGTTTGAATCTCACTGGTTATTCAGAACCTCGAACATTTAGCCTTTTAAACAGCAGTAAGTCTGAGCCTCCTGCAAATGCATTGTCTAGAGCAGAAGCATTATACTTAGTAACAGGACTCTGCTGCTCAGCAAGTCTGGGCTCCCCCACTGGCCTCCTGGAGAAGTAGTCACGCTGACCCTGTGCCTGGATACAAGACCCCATTGATATCAATAGCAGGACAAAGGATTAGAAGGCAAAGGGGAAGGTAGGTTACATTTATTTCAATGATTTTGTTTCAGTTTAATGATCCGTATTAGCGGATGTCCAGCCCACACTGCTGGAGTCCAAGTTGCTTTGAGAGAGCAGGATTAGCCATGCCCTGATAAATACAGGTTTGGGGAGTTCTTGCATTGTGAAACCATGTGGTGGAACCAGGTCAGCAAGATCTGGCCCACTCCATTAAATACTAAACACCGCACATCAGGAAGGACCTGAAGGTCATGGAAGAGATTTATCTCCACCTCCCTCTCAGTCAGTGAATTGCAGATACCAACCACCCTCTGGGAGAAAGAAAATTCTTCCTCAAATCTTCCCTGAATTCCTTTTCCCTTATCTTAAACCCATGCTGTCTGGTTAATGGACAGCTTTTCCATGCAAAAAAAGTTTCTCACCATCTACCTCATCTATGCCCCTGAATTTTGCATACCTTAATCAGGATCCCTCTGTGAGTATAAATATTAACTGTTATTACTGTTATCCCGATCTCTTTGTATCATATGTATAATCATTAATGTTATGCACATTAATTTGAATTAACTTGAAATTCAATAAAAAGATTGAAAAAGAAAGAAAAGGATCCCTCCCAGCCTTTTCAACTCCATGGAAATGTAATTTTTGGTACATAAGGTAAAATGAAATATCCTTACTACTCCAGAAGTTGGAAAGATATCATTGACGTTTCCAGTGGTTACCCAATGTACAGTGAGAGCTCTGAATGTTCCTCGTAAACGTTCAACACTCAGAGCGATCTTACTGTCTTGTTCCAATTCTTGCACTTGCATGGACTTGGAACTCTGGAGAAGGAAAAGCACATTTTCAGTTTTTGATGCGGCTTTGCTTTAAAATTCAGTCTTTTATAAGTGGTGAAGGTCCCTTCTGTGACCTTTTAGTAGCTAAACCATTTATAAAATAATCTACTTTTTCGACTACAATATATTTGAAGAAATACTGCACAATCAACAATAGTGTTGAATACAGCATTGGCATCACTTTCATTTTATAATTCACTGAAGTCAAGCTTTTGATGTTAACACCAGAAGTATGGAATTTCGAACATGTAAAATGCTTTCAAATTGTTTTCAAAACCAGATCAATATGAAAAAGAAATTGCATTTACCTGCGCAAAACCGATTATTCCATGGGCATCATCATTTGATTGGATCACAAGAGTCACATGATCATTAAAACCAATTTCAGCTCCACCTTTTGCATTTACGAGTCTGACTGCAAAAAACTCATCGTCCTCCGGTATCTCATCATCAAGAATATTTACTGCTATCACTGCTTCTTTCTCACCAAGTTCAAATACGAGCTCATCAGATCTAACAATTTCAAGGTAGCAATTATTTACATGAACAGGAGCATGCTATTATAATTGTAATATAATTAAGTTAAAATTTTATACTTTATCCTGTTTGCTCCCCAATCCCTTCGTATATTTGCCTTGTTTTATGCATTTGTTCATCTCGTGTGTGAGTGCATAATTTTTCAATTATTCTGACAATAAAGAAATAGTTTTCAATGTTTTCAAGTGTTCACTTCACAGGCAACTTATTTGTGCAGTGCAGTCATCATCTGGTCGACAGCATGGCAGACAATTTACATGCGGCAAAATCCACCATCAATAAATTAAGTAAATAACCATTTAATCTATTTTGCTGGTTAAGGGATAAACTTTTAGCAAACCAGCAAAACCCCCTGTTGATCTTTAAATATGGTCATGTGATTTTTTGTTAAACATGTGATTGAGTTGGCGGATAAGGCTGCTATTTAATACTCCTTCTAAAAAAACAGCAGCTCCAACATGGTAACCCATCCTTTGGGTTGGATTGGATTGAGGTGTCTATCTCTATTATTTACTGAGATCTTGGTGCGAGCCAAGAACTGTTTGACGCAAGACACAACACACTGGTAACTGCAAACAATGAATATTTTATAGGTTGATTATAAATAAAGGACCATGTAAATAATCGGCTTATTGAGCTGTGGAAATTGCATTGAAATTAAAAATAAATTTACTTGTCTATATTGACTTCATGATTCCACCAAAAGGCTTGAAGCTGTCACACTTATATAGAACGTTGGATGACCTCAGAATGTTTCAAAGGATTCAACAGCCAATTGATGTGTGGTGCCACTTAATCACTCACATAAATGCACTGTAATTATGTTTATTAAATTTTGGCAGTAATCAGGGAGAAGTCTCCTTCCCTTTGCTGCAGAGTACCATGGGATCTTTTTTCAATGACCAACATTCAGGACAAATTAAACCTTGGTTTAATACCTCATCTTAACAATGACTATTTGACTGTGAAGATTGTTTCAGTACTGTATTGAAACATCGGTCTCAAATTTGTACCATGGACTTGAATCCATAACTGACAGAGACTGCTAGGTTACAGGTGCTAATGCAATAAAATTATGCAAAAATAAAAAAAACAATCAACCTCTTTTTTTTAAGCTTTGTGTAGAGAAAATATCTGTAAATTAATAATTATAAATTGTGTAAGCCATAGTTGCAGTGCCATATGTAGCTTAAGGTTCCCTGAAATAAAGAATATTCAGGCCATCATCAGGATGATCCCAGGCGTTGGAAACTTTTGTTATGAGGAGAGAATTAAGGCTGCAGGAGCAAGTTGCATCTTCATTCCTCTGGTGAATTGGTTTGCAAATCAGGAGGTGCAATATTTGCACATCTAGTACTTTGCAGAGTAGGCTTTTCATTATATCAATCCTCATGCAAAACCGACTGGCATCACTGTTGTCAAATTGGTGGCATAGCACGCAACCAACAACGTGTGAAGCAAGCACTGGGAGCCAATCACTTAGTAGGAGGAAGACCCCACCACCAACTCACCCGCCACACTCAAACTGCATTGCTTAATGTGATATTCAAGACTTGCGGGTTTGCTAATTGGCTCGAGAGAAATGCAGTGATTGCCATCATCGGAAGCCTAAAAAGCTCTGAATTTTCAGTGAGTTCTGTGGCTGAAATTGGGAATTATATCTTGAACTATTATCTACACTGTGCTTTTCACCTGCCAGAAGTGGGCACAATGGAGGTTTCCCTCTTGACCTTCAATATGATTGGGAGGAATACAGAGACCGCAGAACAGAACAACCTCCCAGCTAAGTTGGGGAGGGGGAGAGGAGATTGGAAGAATGTCCCTCAGCAGGTGGCCCCCTCTACACTTGCATTCAAGCAGTTTTGCCACAGCTCCTTGGTGAGAAACAATGCTTTTGAAGACACTGCTTCAGTAAGAATGGAGGTGAAATTTGCAATATGCAAAGACCACAGCTGTATGAGAACTACCTAGTCATGGCTTTGGAGGTGACTGAGCCTTCGCTTTCTTTGCCTTTAGATCTTTCCGGGCTGGTACTAGGGATATCAGCAGTCTGTCACAATTTGCAGAGTAGATTAAGAATGTCACAAGCTCTCATTCTCCTTGAGTAGAGAGCAGCAGGCAGCAGTCCCAGATTTTACCATGACTGCAGATTCCCCAGTAGGATACGATGCCGTTGACTGAAGCTTAGAATAGTAATCCAGTGTGCCCTTCCATGGTAGGATATCACTCCCCTGCACCTCCTCTTAACCCCGATTATGTTTTTTTTTCTATTATTTATCCACCTCCCTTTTAAAAGCTGTTGAACCAGTCTATATCACCTGATCACAAAATACATTCCAAAGGTAACCACTCAAAGCAGAAAAAAAGATCTTCATGTTGTTTTGGTTCTTTTGGTTATTCCGTAACACCGTGATCTCTTGTCTTTTACCAAGATTCTCTCTTTCCATACTGTCTTGACCCCACTATCACAAGTCCTCTCTAACTTCCTCTACTCTGGGGAGAACAATCCAGCTTCTCCAGCCTCCCCCTGTAACACAAGTCACTTGTCCCTGAATCATCTGAGCAAACCTTCTTTGCAACCTCTCCATGGTCTTTACATCCTTAAAGTGTGATGGTCAGGATTGGATATAATTCCCTTGTGCTTTATAATGATTCATTTTAACCTCTTTGCTTTTGTATGCCTCTATTTAAGCAGCAGATTACTTGGGCTTTTTAAAATGAATTTCTGAACCCATCTTGCCACCTTCATCTTTATTCCTGCACCCTTTTCAAGATTGTATTCTTTAATATTATATTGCCTCTCTTTTTGCTACTGAAATGAATCACTTTATCCTGCATAAAAGTTATACTTTTCTGTGTTAAATTTCATCTGACACTTTTCTGCTCTATCAGACTACATCTTCTCAAAGTCTCTCACTATCTTCCTTATTATTCACTATATTTCCATGTTTGTGTAATCTGTAATTGTGAAATTAAGCCTGTATACACCAAAACCATCTTTGGCAGCCCATATTCATCACATTAAATGTGCTACCCTCATTAACACACTGTTATCTTATTGTGTGAGGGCTTCATCCAAAAATGCAGTAATTAACCACAATCAGAAGGGTTTTCACTCCCTTAATGAATAGTAGTTGCCCTGCCACTAAATACGTATTCTGATGATTAATGGCAAGTATTCAGGAAGCTTTCATGATGCTTTCATTTCGATCTGCCCTTTTGCCTTTTAGGCACCAAACTGGAACAACTCGTGTCTGCTTGGAGACATGGGTAATCCCATGTCCACCTGGCTCCTGACTTCTCTATGGACTTAACACACAAGGGGAGAATGCTCCTAGAAGGAGAGGCTTGCTGTCAACTACAGTGTTAGGGAGCACTACATTGGTATGCTCAAAAGTTCAACTTCTCAGAGCACTCTGCACGTACACCGCAGTACATTCCAGAGATAGTTTTCCACTGATTGTCATTTACTGCACCTTTCACGAACTGACATTCACATAAGTTCACCCATTGCCGGCAGCTATGGAATGTGGAGGTGAGGAGAAGTGGAAGACAAATAAAAAGGAGCAAGAGGAGAAAGAGAAGTGAAGCAGTTCCAGTAACAAACAAAAGGCTTGATGTTGTCTGTGACAAAACAACCTTCTTTGCAGGCAACTCTACCAACATTCTGAACAGCCCCTACATCCATCCACTATTACACTGTGTCTTTATTGGGCACCATCTGCAAAGTCCTGGTTGCAAATCACCAAGGTATCAGCCAACCACACAACCACTTTACTCTACTGGGGAAAGATGTATTATTCTCAAATCAAACAAATGAAATAGCAGCTCAAAAATTCTTACCCTGGAATGAAATCTGATTCATTAGAAATAGAAGCCAGCTCATAGATCCAGGAATCTGAATTGCCCACTGAAGCAATGAGGGTTTTGGTTCCATTACGTGAAGGAGCAGTGACAGAAACCATGGAATTTGATGCTGGGAGTTTCAGCACCAATATAAATTGGCTATTGTCCATATCCCATGTGTAGAGATTTGACGTGTCTTCACCATTCAACACGAGATGAACTGGAAGAAAATCTACAATTAATATTCGTAAATTATGCTCTGCTAATCAGAAATAATGCACAAAGTATTCCCATATATTTGGACTACAGTAGACCTTTCATTATATACTATACAGGAAGGCAATTTTGCATCAGGACATTCTGGTGAACAAGATGTAACTTCTAATTCATTCTTATGTGAATTAAGTTCCCAGAGTAACCAGGTAATAGTAAAAAATAGACCCACATGTACGTGGGTTTTAGACACAGAATACTCCTAATCCATTCAAAATATAAGCAACATGACAACTAATTTAGGAATAACACTTGAGATTTGGTAAACTGTTAGTTGAGTTATTAGCCCACAAAATAAGATAATAATTAGTTCATTAAAAAGACGAAGTAATATTAAGTAAAAGTTTTTCAACTGATTCTTCTTATTTTTCTTTCATCTTATGGTAACAATAGACAATAGGAGCAGAAGTAGACCATTCGGCCCTTCGAGTCTGCACCGCCATTTTGAGATCATGGCTGATCTTAGGTTCCCATAAGGATCCATGCAAATTGTTGTAGTTTCCTTTTTACTTGAGCACTGTTATCGTCACCAATTCAAATCACCTGTTGGAGGTATTTATGAAATGAAGATTGGTGGAGAGAGATCAGTTTGCTGGAACTTGAACATTACGCTCCCAGAGGTGAGCATACCATTCTTGGGTCCCAATGGCACCACTAAGATGTATGACAAGTTAACCATACTTTTACATGCTTATTCAGCTAGACCCCATTTTGGAATGACGTGCTTTGAAGTGCAGTAAAAATGGAGATTAAGAGCAAATCTGCCTAACTAGCCACAACTGCCAAGATACCATTAAATCCCTCTGGGAATCTTGGCCCAAATATTTGAATGCACACAAGGAACTATCTGTAGAGACACAAGAGACTGCAGATGCTGGAATCTGGAGCAACAAACAATCTGCTGGAGGAACTCAGCAGGTCGAGCAGCATTTGTATCTGTACCTATTTGTACACAGGCCATTTCATCAAATAGACAGGTGCTTAGGTAACACTTATTGCATAGACAATTGCAGCAGACATATGGAATGTAGTTGGACAGGTAAAACGAAGGCAATCTGCAGTCTAACTCTAACTCCATCCCCCTGGAGATGTGTCTAATCCTGAGCTATGTGTCTGGTGATGTGAAATAGCAAAAAGAGTAATCATTTTTGGAATAATTTCTAATCTGTGAAAATGAAGCCTCAAATCATATATAAGTGATACAAGGTAATTGTAAATTTTAAGATCTATCTTTCTGCACACTGTTTATTTTTCATAAGTGTTTCCATGTTACCCTTGATGGTTTGATGAGTTCATTTCTGGAGCCTTACCTACACCAGAGGGAGGTGTGAAAAGGTGGATGCTTCTCACAGTGTTGACAGGAATAGACTGGACCAGTTTTAAAAAGGGCTGTCCTGCCTTCCAAATGTACACAAGGCAGGAAGTATGGTTGCCTGTGAAGCATAATAAATGTAAGCTTATTTAATGCATTGGTGTAAGAACTAAAGTAAAAGAATCTGATAGCACTGCTTAATAATAACTCAAAAATAGCCTATTTCTAACAAAATTAATATCTATTTAACTGAAAAATCTGACACAGTTGGCTGAAGAATCCTGTTATACAAGAATCTGAGATGTCTTTACATGCTTTGTGCTCTGCCATCAAATACTTGAATCACTCCTCTTGTTTTAGTTTCTTCATCTCTACTGTGGTGCACAAGATGGATGTACAACAATTTATCTCCACACTGAACCAGAACCATGTGTAGTCCAAGCCAGTAAGCGTGACAATTTCCTTCTTTGAAGGACATTAGTAAACCAATAGCACTTTAATAATAATCTCAGCATTAACTACCTTGGTACAAATACAAGTTCTCTGTTTCTACACTGCAACTCCAATGCCACATCTTCAGCCAACAGCAATAGTGCAGAACATTCACAATGAATAATCATGCTATCTGAACTTTTGGGTTTATCAAATTCCATTTAAAAATACCCGTCTAAGAATAATCAATACACTGTGGCAATTAACAATGTTTAATTAACAAAGGATTCCAATACAAAATAATCAAAATTGGTAGAAAATTAATATCTATTGAAAACAAAATGATCAAGTAATATGGCAGTGTTACCAAAGACAAGGTAGGTGTCAGCCCCAGCAGTCATGCTACTGACGTGCATTCCTGCATGGACAGTCAAGTTCTGGGGCTTGCCGAACTGGTCGTCACTCCATTGAAAGAGCACAGATGCTCGGTTGAACTGGGAAACAGCCAGGTATAGTAGATTTCCTTGTTTGAACAGAGCAAGGCCAGTAGCACCATGAGTCCGTAGGTTCTGATGAAAAGTAAATGAACTCCCATCCCATCTATAGATCTGTGTGCATAATAATTGAAACAAATTATTTATTTTAGATCTGAGAGCCTGTTGAATTCATTCACTGCCACAAGAAGACACTGTGTAATGAGAATGCATTTGCCACTAAAATAAAACAATCTAAAAGATTCAAAACCAAATAGAGGAATAAATTAGATTTCATTTCACCCTGGTTTCTAAATCATTAAAAAAGTTTTAGGGAAGAAATTCAAGTGATCAGCTGGTCCAATTAGCATCCAAAGTGCACAGACTGCTATATTGTTTGGGTCCTTTCTGCCTATTTCAATCTATTTAGCAACATCAATTTGTGCCAATTATCCGAATGACTTCAGCCCTACGAGTCATTCAGATTTTGGCACAAATTGATGTTGCTAAATGGTCAGTACAGTTTTATAGTGGGGTGTAAAATTTGTACATCAAATTCATAAAAAATTGTAGAATATTCTGATCCAACTTCTTAACACACTTAGGCGACTTCAGAGGGCCAGGTTAATCATTATGCATTACAAAGTGAACTTCACTGGTCTACAGATATTTCACTATATTATCCCCATTCCTCAATAATTTGTCAAGCAGCATCTTTAAATACTGCAAGGTAGCCTTGTTTGTTACTTGTGGATGTGGATATCTTTTCACACCAGCGAATGGCCCTGAGAATTTGCTCAATAAGTGTGTAGACTTTGGCCAAGGTTGAAAATCAGACTGGGAGCTGGAACAGTTGGATGTGAAAGCCAAGTTTTAAGTTTGGCCAAGGTTGAGTATCAGATTGGGAGCAGGAACAGTTGGATGTGGAGGCAGTGGTTAAACTACATGTTATCAGTGAAGTGTCTGTGGGGGCCTGAACCATGTGAGAGAGGGCACAGTCTAGGGTCAAAGATATAACTACCAGAGTGTAGGACTGCAGAAGTACAGAAAGCAGCAGTGTTAGCATATGGAAGTTGTACAGCAGGTAGGGAAAGAAGGGTAGAAAGTTGCTTTGTGTTAGAAGGTGGAACACAATCTAATTAACATACGAACAGGAGAAGACAACCTAGCCCATTCAATAAGATCATTCCTGATGTTCCTAATTTTGTACACTTACTGCCTCTATCTTCACCCTTCAGTATCTTTAGTTAACAAAACAAAATCTAACAATTTCACATTTAAAATCAACAGCTGATCAGGCATGCGAGGATTCTGCGTAAATGTTTTTCTCAACCAAGTCTGAAAGGTCTGGCTCTAATTTTTAGACTATGGCCTCTAGTTTGGGATTCTCCAACCAGCAGAAATAGTTTATCTACTCTCAGCTTCTCCCTTAATATTTTCAAAACTTCAGTCAAATAATGTCTTAACCTTTCACATTCCAGGGAATATAATCATAATTTGTGTAATTTCTCCTGCTGACACACCAGACCTGTCCTGATCCTGAATCTTTGAGGTGTGTCCGTGGTCCGGAACAAACTATCCAAACCTCATGCTGGGGTGAACCCTAGGTCACACCAGATGGGAGAGAGCAGAAAGGATCTTGAGGCATGGCAGGTTTCTAACAATGAAACCTCACTCCAATGCACAAGGACATTTAATGACCCGAAAAGCAATTGACCAATATTTCCCTTTAAAATTCAGTCTGGGGTGAAAGATAATAACAAAACACCTTAAAAAGATAAGGATTGATCAAAGTTTTAAAAAGAAAAGTAAGGCATACAAAGTGGCAAGGGATGGTGGTAGACCAGAGGACTAGATTGTTTTCAGGATCCAGCAGCAAAAGACTGAACAACTCATAAGAATGGAGAAAATTTAATTTGCAAGAAAACTTGCAGAACATATCAAAAGAGGGAAGGGGGTGGGGAGGAGGGGTGGAGATTGGCCATCACAGAAAACAGAAATTTGGAATAAATGGGTCCTTTTGAGGCTGGTAAAATTTAGCAAGTGAAGTAACACAGGGATCAGCTCCTGACCCTCAATTGCTTACTATTTACATTAGCAACCTGGAGGGAACAAAATGTAACATTTCCAAGTTTGCCGATGATATAAAAATAGATGGAAAGACATGATGTGATCAAGACATTGTAATTCTACAACAGGACATAGATAGATTGAGTGACTGGGCAAAAATATGGCAAATGATGTTTAATGTCAGGAATTGGGAGGTCATGCACTTTGGTAAGAGAAATCAAAAGGCAGATTATTATCTAAATGAAGAGAGACTGCAAATGAGTGAATCAGAGGCATCTACGTGTTCTGGAGCATGAATCACAAAAAGTTAGCAGGCAGGTCCAACAGGTAGTTAGGGTGGCAAATGGCATGTTGGTCTTTATTGTGTAAAGGTTGGAGTTTAAGAACAGGGAGGACTTGTTATAGTTATACAAGGTGTTGGCAAGGCCACACCTGGAATACCATGCACAGTTATGATCCCCTTACCTAAAAAAGAATTAAATAGCATTGTAGGCAGTCTCAAGAAGATGCATCAAGCCAATTCCTGGGATGAGAGGATTGTCCTATCAAGAAAGACTAGCCAGTTTGGGTCTGTATTCCTTGGAGTTTAGAAGAAGGAGGGGTGACCTTATTCAAATATACAAATTTCTAAGGGGCTTGAAAGGGTAGATGTTGAAATATTTTTACCAGTGGGAGAGTCTTGAACAAGGGGACGTATCTACTAAATAAGGGACTGGTCATTTAAAACCGAGGTGCAGAGAAATTTCTTCTCACAGTAGTGAATCTGTAAAATTCTCTGTCCCTAAGGGTGGTGGAGACAAGATCATTAGATATACTTAAGGTGGAGATGATTACATATCTGAAAGATCAAGGAATTGAGGGTAATAGGGGAACTGGCACAGAAGAGGGGTTGAGGCCAGCATAGACCAGCAATGAATGGTGAGGTGTGTTTAAGGGGCCAGGTGGCCATCTCCTGCACCTGTTTTCTTGTGCTCTTGAGTCAGCATGGATTTATGAAAGGAAAAATCACATTTGTCTACTCTGCTGAAGTTCTTCGAGGATGTGATGTAGAGCAAATAAAAGGGGGAACCAATGCAGTGGAGTATTTGGATTTTTAAAAGGTTTTCAATAAGGTCTCGTACAGGAGGATGGTGATCAAGATTAGAGCATGCAGAAATGGGTGTAATATACCAACAGGGATTCATATTTGTTTATCAGAGAGAAAGCAAAGGGGGGGGGGGATTTCTCAGGTTGTCCACTGTGTCCCTGCCAAAGTAAAACTGCACCTTCACAAAGTTTAATTGAAGAATTGACAAATGTTCAATAAATATACATCACAAAGAGGGGGCTCCCACTGGAATTAAAACAGAAAATGTTGGAAGTACTCAGCAGTTTTAGAGAGGGAATATATGAGATTCCCAGACACTGCCCAACCAAAAGAGTGTTTCTGCCATTTTATATTTCAGATTTCTAGTGACCACAGAATTTTGCTGTTATATCTCTGCTGGAACTCATAATAGTAGGAAAGTCAACAATCAAAACCTCACGTGAAGGTGCAAGGCTAAGATTTAGTTGCAGAATTAATCTTTTAAAATCAGGTATCTCTATCTCTGGAATGACTAAATATGAACTAGTCACTTTATAAACCCGGCTATGCTTCCATCAGGTGCTATGTTTAACAATGTCATTCTTTAGAGAGGCTGGCTTTCGGGTAGAAATAACTGAACTTAAAATGGATGGCATAATTTTCTTCTGAAACCATCCTTGATATGGTTGTACTTGTTTGGCCACTTACGTCCATGAATGCAGCATTAACTGCACCAAAACATTGTGGTTCCAGACCACAGCCAACCCGATTGACTTGCATAAATAGCCATTGACAGATCTGGGTGGTACACTGATGAATCCAGTCGAGCTGCTCCATCACACTCCACTGACCTGGGTTGAAACCTCATCTCCAATGTTGTCTGTGTGGAGTTTGCACATTCTCTTTGTGACCAGTTTCCTCTGGGCGCTCCGGTTTCCTCCCACGTGTCAAAGATATGCAGATGAATAGGTTAATTGGTCACTGTAAACTGCTCCTAGCGTGTGGGTGTGTGGTACAATCTGTGGGGAGTTGATGTTTATGTGGGCAGACTAGAATGGGATTAACGTAGGATTAGTGTAAATGGGTGCGAGTGGTCAGCACAATCCCAGTGGGCTGAAGAGCCTGTTTGCGTGCTGTATGGCTCCATGACCCTATGAAAGTCTCAATTACTGTTTGGTTCAGAAATTATTTTCTGACAGAACCTTTAGGTTCTTTTAGTGACCAACCCCAACAATAGTACCACTGTAAACAAAAGAACTGCAGGTCCACCAAATCTGTAACACTGGTGTAAGAGGCACAATGAAAAATTCAGTCAGTTTCTGGTATTTGAATTAACTGAGTCTAAAAGATACAGTTCTATTCAATTGTCACTTTTTTTTAGCTTTATACAAATAATATCTTGAAATGAATAACACAGTTTCAAAATTTAGTGTAACCTCAAAATTAACCTTTGAGTTACTGTCAAGAGTGTCCACTTGACTGCTGATGATCAAGTAATCTTGGTTTTCCTGTGCAAAATGTTTTACATCACTGCTCTCTGGGACAGTCAAAGCCTGAATCTGTGGAGAAAATCAAAGCAAAGACAAGGATCACACTTTAAAATTCTAACAAGGTTGTATCTATTTGATTTAATGTTCAAAATGTTCACATCACCAGAATAATAACATTGTATATTGATAACATATATTAAGCATCATACTATTCATGAGAATACAAGCCAGTATTTTGAGGAAAAGCACAAAAAAATTAGGAATAACTCTGCATAATAAAATCTGAATTTATCACGTCATTTTAAAAATTATTATCTCTATCTTTTGCCTGTAAAACCATAAAAACTGAACAGGGTTCACCTCAGACAAACCTGACCAGGATCTATTTTTCGCTCCTTTAAGCACCTAAAACTTAAGTACAAACATAAATACATAAACTTAAAGCTTATTCATTTTAAGTCTGTCCCAAGCCAGAAAATGTATAGAAATTCTCTTCCTAGCACTCCAGTGAACTGATTTATACAGATAGACATTGAAGTAATTTTCAGTAAATGCTGTTTCATCTAATTACTTTTATTCTTTCTCTAAAGCACTAAATTTAAACATCTGATACATCCTCCACTTCTCTTCATGCAAGAACTATTCTATATTTCACAGATTTCAGCAAATGTGACAGGAGTTAGGAATGATTTTTTAAATCTCAGCTCGGAAATAGCGAGAATCATTCTCAACCCCAAAGTTCCCTCAAGCTAGGGGTCAACTGACTCAATCGTTCTCAGCGTCTATCTGGCTGATTTGCGGTCTAGAAAATCAAAGAGTCTTCCTTGAACTTTTCTTTGGTACTATACTAATTGCCATATTATTCAACAATTTCAGATGATTCTGCTAGTCCCCTATACACCTTCCCTCCATTGACCTTTTGTCTCTTTCTTCTCGTCACCCACTTTTCTTTCTTGGGCAATCCTTTGGAAATGAGCTTGCCTTGCTTCCCCTCCAGTGTTGTGGACTCTCAGGAATGGCTGGTCAGGTGGCAGACTCTGCCACAGATGAGGCAGTTGGGAGCTTGTCCAAGCAGATTGGAGAGATTAATTGGGTCCTGGCACATTCCTTGTGCTTGGCCTCCACATAGTGCTTGGTGCTCTCTGTCCTCCTGGAAGTCACTTGCCATGATGGAGCAGAGAGTAGTCTTGTTTCTTTACTTAACATATCTCCACTCTCTTTCACATTCTGTCACTTAATCATACCATCACAGGCTTCCACACTTGTTCTCCTCTCCCCTTCCCTATTTGTTTAACGTGCAGTTCCATGATCCAAAACATTAATTCTACTTCTCTCTCTAGAGATGTTCCTAAACCTGTCAAGAATTTCCTTTATTTTTTCTTTTGCTGCACTATTAATGATCTGGATTTTGAATTAGTAATGCTGGCAAATTTAATAGCAGTCTCCATCATTACTCTGCAGTAATGACACCAACTTCAAGATTTCTGTGTGTGCATAGTCCAAAGCAGAAATTTCCATGCTGTTCAAAGAGATTCAACACTCCTCCACTGTTGGCAGCATTTTCCATTGCAAACAAAAGAAACAGCAAAACCTAAAACATTACCTAATACATCTGTGGCTGACAACTGTAGCATTAAATCAAAGGAAGTTGCTTATAAAGTTACCAGAAATAACAATGGGCCTGAGAATTGGGAGCATTTTGAAACACAGAGAAGAAGGAACAAGAAATTGATTTTAAAAAATTGCATCAATCCCATCTCCCCCACTTATTTATCTGCTACCTATCTTCTTAGATATACCCATTAACAACCCACAATTCTCCAGTTCACCCACCAACCAGCATATCCCAGCGAGGTCACACAGAGAACATTCAGACTTGATATAAACTACACCTGCAATGCGACTGTGCCACCTGGGAGAACAGGAGTAAATGTGTCTTACCACAATAATACAGGGCCTTGGTTAGACTGCACCTGAATTATCGTGTTCAATTTTTGTCTCCTTACCTAAGGAGATATATGTCCCATAAAGAGTGCACTAAAGATTCACTGGACTTTTTCCAGGGTGGTGGGTTTGCTGTTTCTGGAGTGATTGAGCAGACTGGGGCTGTTTTTTTTTCTCTAGAGTTTAGAAGAACAAGAGCAGAAATCTCTATAAAGTATATTTAGTATACTCTAAAGTATACCACACTTAGCATTGTGGAGGAACAGAGGGATCTTGGGGTCCACGTCCATAGATCCCTCAAGGTTGCCACATAGGTCGATAGGGTTGTTAAGAAGGCATATGGTGTGTTAGCCTTCATTTGTTGGGGTATTGAGTTCAAGAGCTGCCAGGTAATGTTGCAACTCTATAAAGCTCTGGTTAGACCACACTTGGAGTAGTGTGTTCAGTTCTGATTGCCTCATTATAGGAAGGATGTGGAAGCTTTAGAGAGGGTGCAGAGGAGATTTACCGGGATGCTGCCTGGATTGGAGGGCATGTCTTATGAGGATAGGTTGAGTGAGCTAGGGCTTTTCTTTTTGGAGAGGAGGATGAGAGGTGACTTAATAGAGGTGTACAAGATGATAAGAGGCAAAGGTCGAGTGGACAGTCAGAGACCTTTTCCCCAGGGACAAAATGGCTAATATGAAGGGGCTTAATTTTAAGGCGATTGGAAGAAGATACAAGGGGGATGTCAGAGGTAAGTGGGTTTTTTTACACACACAGTGGTGGGTGCATGGAACACACTGCCGGCAAAGGTTGTGGGGGCAGATACATAAGGGTCATTTAAGAGACTCTTAGATAGACACATGAATGATAGACAAATGGGGGGCTATGTGGGAGGGAAGGGTTAGATAGATATTAGAGCAGGATAAAATGTCGGCTCAACATTGTGGGCTGAAGGGCCTGCACTGTGCTGTAATATTCTATGTTGTTCTATGTTGTTTGAAGTCCTCACAAGGTTTCACAGGCTGACTGCAGGGATTAGGTCTGGAACTATTGGTCACAGTCTCAGAATAAGAAGTCGGCTGTTTTTGACTGACAGGAGAAATTTCTTCATCCAGAGGGCTATGGAGATTCAGTCATTGAATTCATTCAAAACAGGTATCAAGAGACTTCTCGGCATTAACAGAATCAAGAAAAATGAGGATTGTGCAGGAAAATGGCTTTGAGTAGAAATTCAGCTATAATTTAGACAAATGGTGGAGCAGGCTTAGCAGGCCAAATGGCCTATTCCTGCATCCATTTCTTATGTTCTTATAAATTCCTGAAATTAACATTAAACTATTCAAAAACTGGTCCCCCCTTAACACATGCTAAAAAATCTTAACTTCTATTGTATTAGATTCACAAGATATTCACAAGGAATATTTGTTATTAAATACACAAAACTATCTTTGTTATTAAATAAATTACCCAGTCCTAAACAAATGATTGTATGGATTTACATTATAATTGTCTCATTTCAGATTTCAATATACAAAGGACTATAAAATTTCAATTTCAATTTCCATCTTAATTATATTGGTATGTTCTAGTCCTTATTCAGCACACTGTATAATATTTAAAATTTAACTGGAAAATATGTCTTTTGTTTCCTGACATATGCCTGAAAGAATGTTATATTTGGTGATAAGGTAGCATGATGATCTCACAGCTGTGGAACACCTGGGCTTCCCCGAATTGACACCTGGCATAGGAATTGCTGAATTGTAATGTTAGCAGTGAATGCTGCTGGTTTGCTGGTGATCACAATTCAACAGTAATCTGATGAGTTGTTATATATGCATGGACCAAATACATTTCCTCAGATCATTCCCCTGTGACAAATTCTATTCTGTCGAAAACAACTCTAATTAGTTTACTGTAACACATTCATATTAATAACTAAAAACAGGAAGCTTTATATAGCTCATACCAATGTTAATTCAGATTGCAATGTAAACCTGTAAATGCTGTTATTGGATGCTTTCGTTCCTGTTATTCCACTGTGGGTAATGACTATATAAGATACATCACTTTTGACAAACGTCGTGCAGCCTGTCGGGTTCCATGTTTCGATGTTCTGTGAGAACAACAACAACATCATTAATTTCTCAGGTTTCCAAAATGACTAAAAAGTCAATTGTAATTTCAGAATAAGCAATTCAAGAGCATTTTGGATTCTTTCCCTTTACCTGCACTGGGACAAATACACCACGCCATTGATATAGGGTTGACACAGCATCTACCTTCCAACTGCTTCCGTTTATTTGAAGAAAAATTCCAAACAGGCTGTTGTTAAATGTCAGGAAGCACCACCTTGAGCCGAGTACTTCAGGGAAATTCTGCAATGTGGACAGCACTTGAACATCACCCCCTGAAAAGACAAGAAAAATGTGGATATTAATTAAACATTGATAACTTAACATTTTAAACAGAACTATATAATGTTACATCAAAAACCTTAATGACTTACTTTCCACTGTCAATTTATATCTCCACTATCTTGCTTAAAAAAAGTCTTAATCTAGCAGTTTTCAGCTGTTCCCACCGCCTCCAGTAAGACCTATGATGCTGATGGCAACCCACCACGTGAACATAGGCTGCTCAGTGCCATCTGATTAATTTCTCTCATTCTCAGTTTATTTCTCTCTTCATGTAATTTTGTGCTCATCATTTTCATAAAAACAATCCTCCCCACCTTCAAAGTACTGCAATACAGGCTGGGTGGAAATGCATACATAGAGAGGATTAGGGAAAGGAAACCAATTAGCAAAGGCCAAAACATCATTATAGATGTATCCAGGTTCCCATCTCAACTCACTGATCATATTGGCCGCAGTATATATTCTGCCCTACTGACCTTGCAGGAAGAACTGGGTACATTTTGTTTGGCAGGTCTCCACCATCAACCCATTCTCTTTCTGACACAGGACAATGACTGAAGCATACAGAGGTTCCACATTAATCAAAGCCCTGTGCAAGCTGTGAGAAAAGTCAATCTAGCAGATGTTCAACTAAATATCCATTGTGCATTTTTGAAACTGTGATCATTGTATCTATATCCATACTCAAATTAGCCATTACTTTGGAAGTTCTGGTCCACATATTGTATCGTGCCATTCCTGATATGATTTTGCTGCATTTGTTACAAATTTTTGAGGTTTTCTTTTCAAACTTTTTGGTCAATTATTAACCATCATCTGAGACACTTTCAAAACCGTTGGTACCACGAAGTTTCATTCCTGAACAAATCATGGCTTCCCACAACGCCACATTCAGAGCTGCCAAGTTGCCACTCATTTCTGTGCCCTACTTGATTTCACAGTAGAAACATAGAAAACCTACAGCACAATACAGGCCCTTCGGCCCACAAAGCTGTGCTGAACATGTCCCTACCTTAGAAACTACTAGGCTTACCCATAGCCCTCTATTTTCCTAAGCTCCATGTACCTATCCAAAAGTGTCCTAAAGGACCCTATCGTATCCGCCTCCACCACCGTTGCCGGCAGCCCATTCCACACACTCACCACTCTCTGAGTAAAAACCTTACCCCTGACATCTCCTCTGTACCTACTCTCCGGCACCTTAAACCTGTGTTCTCTTATGGCAACCATTTCAGCCCTGGGAAATAGCCTCTGACTATCCCATTGGTAGACTCTTTCCATTAATTGAAGAATTCCCCATTGCACTGATTTCCTTTGCAATCTATTCCTTCCTTATATCAAGGATTCTAATCACCCATCCCCACTAACTGCATACCTCTTGATTTCCTCAATATCTGTAAATCAATGTCTTGAATACACTCAGTGACTGAGCCTCCACAGTCCTCATGGGTAGAGGGTTCTAAAGATTCACCACCCATTGTGTGAAGAGATTTTTTCCCAATGCAGTGTTGAATGGCCAACCTCTTGTTTTGAGTCAGCTACCCATGCTTCTGGACACACAAACCAGGGAAAACATCAACTCTACATATCCATCCTGTCAACCCCCTTTCATTCTTCTCTCGAGACAGTACGGGCCCAGTCTGTTATATTTCTCCTTACGAGGCAAATTCACTATTCCAGGAATCAATGTGATGAACCTTTACTCTCTCTGTTGGAAGCACTGGCAGGATAAATGCAAATTTTCCAACAGTCACCTACAACCAACCCCGCCATTCCTCAACTACAACTAATTTTAACATTCTACATTTTGTGGGTGCTGTTGGAACCTGTTTTCCTCCTACCTCCGTTGCACCTTCTAAGCTTTAAATATCTCATCTTACTTGCTCTTCATTCACTTTGTAGCCTCACAAAATTGATGGTAGACATAAAACAAATGGGCTCCTACATTTCATAAGCAGAGTTAAAAAGTACCAATGTATCGGTAATACTAAATCTACCTATTATTAGCTGAGGTAATATTAAAACGCAAGAAGTTCCACAGAAAATTCCCAACATTTTATCCTTTGTAAATGCTGACAAGGTTGTGACTTCAGTGCATGACTATCTAAATGCAGAAGTTCTGAACTTGCTGACAGATTCCTGCCAGCCAATCTGTCACTATGACCTGCTACTGAACTCTGCGCAGAGTCCAGTTGTAGAGCGCAAACTTGTTGGAATTCTCCCGTATTTAAACTGGGGAATCTGAGTGTGGATCCTGTGCCAGATTCGGCCTGGCACTGGAACTGTCAATCCATTCATTTTATACAGTTACAGAGTCACACAGCAAGGAAACACACCCGTTGGTCCACCACTCTGCATCAACCATCAAGCGCTCATCTGCACGAATCCTATTTTCATTCTCCCTACGTGTCCTTCAACTTCCCCCAGATTCTACCACTCGATTTATAGTGGCCAATTAACCTAACAACCCATACATCTTTGGGATGCAGGAAGAAACCCCGAGGAAGCACCCAGAGGAAACCCCATGGTCACAGGGAGCACGTGCAAACACGACAAAGGCAGCACCTGAGTTCAATATTTATCCCGAGTTGCTGGAGCTGTGAGGTAGAAGCTCTACCAGCTGCCTCACTGCACCTCCTCTTACTGAAGATCTTGTGTCTCGGAGGACTTTTACACCACTTGTATTGCTTATGGTTCTAAATGAAGGCTCTAACTACTTTACCCCAGCTCCACAGACTTCCTTATCTACTTCAGCCTTTTCTCCGAGCTACAAAGTTCAAGAGTTTGACCCAAGATATTAATCTCAGAATCATAGACAGAATCACATCATGTTTACAACACTGGAGGCCACTTGGCTCATCATCTCTGTGCCAGTTGAAAAGGTACTCCCTAACCTAATCCCACCTTCCGTCTCTAGGTCCATAACCCTGCAAGTCACAGCTTTTCAAGTCCTTTTTCAATAATGATGAGGGTTTCTGTCTCTACCCGTTCAAGCAGAACCTTACCACCCTAAGGGTGAACAAATCTTTATCTTCCCTCTGATTCTTCTACTAGTTACTTTAAATCTATGCCTTTGGTTTTTGATGCCTCAGTGAAGGGGAACAATTTCTTCCCATTTACTTTATCTCAGCCTCTCATAATTTTATATTTTTCATTTAAGTCTCCTTTCAATTCCCTCTGTTCCAAGAAAAACAACCACAGCCTATACAATCTTTCCTCGTGGGTAAAATTTTCACTCATACATCTCCTCTGTACCCTCTCCAATGAAATCACATCCCTCCTGTAATGTGTGCATACAGCACTCAAGCTGTAGTGGTGAGTACAATTTTAGCACAGCCTCACTACCCCTTTATTCTGTCCCCCAGCAAATAACAGAAAGCATTCTGTGTGCCTTTTTAGGCAACTTATTAACTTGTCCTGCTATCTTTAAGTACCTGTCGACATACATTCAAAGGTCTCTTTGTTCAGCCACACTATTCAATATCTTTTCCCTTGCCTTGTTACAAGTCCACCAAATGCATTATTACCTTGTACTTCTCTGGATTAAATGTCACTTGCCATTTCTCTGCCCAGTGTCAGGCCATCTATATCTTCCTGTAGCCTAATACTTTCTTCCTCATGGATAATTAAATGAATAATGTTTGTATCAAAAAAAATTTTCTTTATCATGGCCCCTATACTGAGGTCTAAATCATTTACACATATTACAAAAAGCAAGGGACTGAGTGTAGGATCTGCCTTTAACTCACAAAATACCCATCAATCGTTAACCTTTGCAACCCAACCCAACCCCCTTGCCAGTTAGATTCTAATTGCCCCTCTCCCTTGGATCCCATGCACTTTTAGTTTTTTGACCAGCCTGAAATGCAGGCCTTGTAAAAAGCCTTGCCAAAATCCAAACAGACTTCATCAAAAGCAATGCCTTTGTCAAGTCTCTTTGTTACCTCCTCAAATCATTCATCAAGTGAGCCAAACACAACTCTTCCCAACAAATTGATGCTGATTGTTGGTCAACAGTCTGTGCTTTTCTAAACAAAGCTTAATGCTGTCCCACAGAATGGATTCCAATAATTTGCACCCCCCCCCTCCACCAAAGTTAACTCCACTGGTCTATAATTACTTGGTTTATCACTTCCTCAACACTGTCAGTTAGTTAGTAGTCCTCTAATCGTTTCTAATCATGTAGCCAGAGATGACTGAAAGGTCATCAGAGCCTCCACAATCAGGGTATTGAGTATAGAAGTCAAGAAGTTACGATGCATCTCTATAGAACTCTGGTTAGGCCACCTTTAGAGTATTGCGTGCAATTCTGGTCACCTCACTATAGGAAGGATGTCGAGGCTTTAGAAAGGGTGTAGTGGAGGTTTACTAGGATGTTGCCTGGATTAGAGGGCATGTGATATCAGGAGAGGCTGGACAAACTTGGGCTCTTTTCTCTGGAGCGGTGGAGGCTGAGGGATGATCTGTTGGAAGTGTATAAAATTATGAGGGGCATAGATAGGGTGGACAAGCAATATCTTTTTCCCATTATTGAGCGATCCAATACCAGAGGGAATGCATTTAAGGTGAGGGGGGATAGGTTCAGAACAGACGTGAGGGATATGTTTTTTTACTGAGAAAGTGGTGGATGCCTGGAATGCATTGCCTGATAGGGTGGTGGAGGCAAATTCATTGGGGGCTTTTAAGAGGGTCTTGGATGGGCACATGAATGAAAGAAAAATAGAGGGACATAGGCATTCTGTAGGTAGGAGGCAATAAGCTATATCGGCACAACATTGTGGGCCAAAGGGCCTGTTCTGTGCTGTACTGTTCTATGTTCTAATTTCCTTCCTGGCTTCTTTTAATAGCTAGGGACATATTTCATTTAGTCTGGCAATGTATCCATTTTTAAAGATGATAAACCCCTTAGTACTTCCTCTTTTGTTTTATTTATCGGGTTAGGAAGTTGTGGGCATGTTATGTTGGCGCCGGAAGCGTGGCGACACTTGCGGGCTGTCCCCAGAACACTCCACGCAAAAGATGCATTTCACTGTGTGTTTCGATGTACATTGTGACTGATAAAGAAATCTCATCTCATCTCTGTAATATTTCACACTTGTTCATCTTAACTACAACATCAGCTCCATCACCCTCTTTTGTGAAGACTGTTACAAAATATGCATTAAGGACCTTATCCACATTCCTTGCTTTCACACATAGATTACCTTTCCATTCCCAAAAGAACCTACTCTTTCCCTAATTATCCTCTTGCTATAGCTTTGGGTGTTTTATTTTACTTACCAATATTTTTTTTGCATAATCTGCATTTGCTTTCCTAAATTTTGTTTAATTTCATCGCTACACTTTGTACACTCCTGTGTCCTTGCTGCTGTATTAAGCTCTCAGAGCCTAAAAGTAATTTCCTTTTTTGACTTATCCCACCCTCCATGCATCTTGTCATCCAACAGGTTCTACATTTGGCAGTCACATCCATTTCCTCTGTGGGAACACATTTACACTGAACTCCTTGAATATCTTTCTTAAATGCCTCCTATTATCCTGAGACTGAATTACCTTCAAAGAGATATTTCTGGTCCAATTTTGACAAATTACTTCCTACTCTAGGAAAATTGGCCTTGCCCCACTTTAATTTCATCTTTTTCAATAACTATCCTAAATCTAATTGAATGATGATCACTGCTCTCCCACTGGTACCAGAATCATTCTCCAAGACTAACTCCAAAATTGTACTCCTTTTTGTTGAGCCTGAAACATGCTGGCTAAAAATGTTCTCAATGCAATTTAGGGACTTGTTGCCATCTAAACCTTTTGTGTTGACCCTCGCCAAGTTAACATTAGGGCAATTGAAATCTCCTGTTATTATTGCCCTGGTGCTTTACACCTTTGCTTCCAAAGTTGCCCTTCTATCTCCCTCAGACCATTTGGAGGGCTATAGTGCACTTTCAAGAGTGTGTTTGCACCTTTTTTGATCTTTGATTTAATACACATGGGCTTATTTGATGATCCCTCTGATATATCATTCCCTCTCACCGCTATGATGGTTTGTCAGCCAATATCAGCAAACTTCTCCTTTAGCTTAGACCCCTGTATACATCATCCGGAAAGCCATAACAAGTAACATTAGGCTTCCAGTCCTGCTCCTCTTTAAATCACGTTTCCATATTACCAAGAATATCATTTTCCTTTTCATATTTGTTTACCAGTAACCTCAACTCATTGAGCACTAATTTATACTGTTAAGCACAGCCGAATTCTTTTTCGTGTATATATTCTAATCTTTATTTACTCTGCCTTTCAAAACTCTTTCACAAATAAGATAAGACATTTTTATTAGTCACATGTACATTGAAACACACAGTGAAATGCATCTTTTTGAACGTTAACTGTTTCTTTGAAATCTTGGTTAACAGATTAATCACCAAAAGTATCAAAGAAAAAGGAGCAAAAAGAGCTATACGATGTTAGGTGAGAGATCAGCATGATCTCACTGAAAGGCGAAGGACGGAACCAATATTAAAGCTATATTTTATGTATTTATGTTCCAAGTTTACCTCAGGCTTCACTTTCCCTGTTTTTAATTCTGATAATATTCTGCAGAATCAATGTTTAGCCTTAATTTTTCAATTTAAAACAAAATCCAGGAAAACACACAAAAATAAATTAATGTGAGCAACTAATTAATTTAACAAAGAGATTAAAACCACAAATTCCAATTAAAGAAAAACAGAGCCAAGGTAAGAATAAACAAAGCAACTAAGAATTTCTGAAAATGTTTCAATGGCAACGTGTATACAAAAAGAAAATAATGCAAAGTCCATTGTACCGATAACCCAACTTATTATTTCTTAAAGTAGAAGGATGTAGATCAACAAGGCAGCCCAATGAACTCCAGTGACTCGATCTACAGAAGCATTTATATTTTAAAAAATTACGGTAAAGCAGTCACACCCCAAGTTCTCAACCACAAAGCCTTGTGGCATAGGAAGTCCTCCACCAGCAAAATAAATTAAACATTAATGAAATAACAAAGAATAAAAATGAGAGAAAAAGTAAAGGTATAGTATGATTGTAAAATGACATATTCTTTATAAAAAATAAAGAAGCAATCCATTCAAACCTGTTTCTGTTATTGTTAACAGTGCATACATTCTCAATCAATGTAGCCACTCAGAGATTTTAACTATCACAACAGAATTATATTTAACCTTTTGCAACAGATTTTCTATGTGTAACTACACATTATTTCTAAAAGTGCAACTCACTTGTTCCATATGCTGTTCCAGCCTGTGTCTCCCACTCCACAGTGACTCTATTCCCTAAGCCATTACTTCGAGAAATATTAAAATACAAAGTTCTATGGCCTTCCTCCAGGCTCAGAGAGCGAGTCCTAAATAAAGCAACAAAAAGAAATAAAACCTTCCTGATTTCACAATGTAAAATAATTGTAGTGCAAATCAATATTGCATAAAGATCTACTCCCATGGACCAGAACTGATGCATCGTGCAAATGTTAGCTGTTGGAGAAATCACAATTGGCCTCAGTACCCTGAATCATGGAGGGACAGGAAATACATCAACCACAGTTTCTGCTTTGAATTACCATCAAATTAATTCTAGACAGCATGCGTATGTGCACCTAAGAGCAAGGTGGTGTCGTCAGGCAAGAGCAAAGCCAAGTTCCATTGTAATGCCTTGAGTCAATAATCTCATCAGATAATTTTTTACATATATTATTTAGGCTTCTGTCTGTAGAGCAGTAATTTAGTGACATATTAACACTAGAACTCATAGAACAAACCTCAGTTTGTTTTTAAGTCCATTACCTGGTATGGCATTGTATTTTTGAACCAAGCTGTTTGATCAAAGAGGTTGTTAATACCATCACCAATTTGGTTAAAATCATTCAAACGTTTTGAGCTTTTAAACTAGATTTCCTTAGATCAAATAAACTTCCAATAACACTTTACATACACAGTGTTTTTCAAAAAAATAGGGCAGGCAACCAGAACATCAGTCTGGTGAATTTTACTGAGTTTTTGTCCAATTTCCTGCGAGAAGTAAATAAGAACAGAAGTTAACGATTCATTAAATTTGTGCCTTATTTCCTCCTATTGTTTGTCGTTACATACAGCTGAAATGTCTGTACATTGTCCTATAGAAAACGACTGATGAGATTATTGATTTCACAGATAAACAGGGTTATTCTTAGAGACCCACTGTCCTTCAGATTGCGTAGGTAAAGCCAATTATAGTCCCCACCACATAAAATATCCATGCTTAACATGAACAATCGCTTATGTTGGTATTGGTTTATTATTGTCACAGTGGTCTTGCATACCGTTCATACAGATCAATTCATTACACAGCGCATTGAGGTAGTATGGGGTAAAAACAATTACAGAATTTAGAGTAAAGTGTCACAGCTACAGGGAAGTGCTTTGCAGGTAGACAATAAGGTGCAAGGTCATAACAAGGTAGATTGTGAAGTCAAGAGTCCATCTCATCATATAAGGGAACTGTTCAATGGTCTTATCACCGTGGGATTGAAGCTGTAGGTTGCCCATACACTGATAACCATTACCCATTAACATTAGCATTGCAATTTATTTCAGGCAGAAAAAGTTGTGTTAACTCTACATTATATCTCTTTCTTCTTAGTGTTTTTGAAATTCAAATAGTAAACATCAGAAGATGAATTACTCTACATTTTTGCCAACATACAGTCGTTTTCCCATTAGCTATAATTCACCTTATTTATATAAGACTATTGAATAGACCTCACATACGATAAGATAGACTCTTGACCTCAATCTACCTCTTCATCTTGCACCTTATTGTCTGCCTGCACTGCACTTTCTCTGCAACTGTAACACTATATTCCTCATTCTGTTATTGCTTTTCCCTTGTACTACCTCGATGTACTGATGTGATGAAATGATCTGTATTGATGGCATGCAAAACAAAGTTTTTCACTGTACCTCTATACATGTGACAATAATAAACCAATTTATTAATTTAGCTGGCATTCAAATGATTCCACTGAATGTCATACAAATTTGCAAAATGCACAATATTACTAATCCTTAATAAACTGCTTTGCTTCCATCCATGACAAGTACAAATAAGCATGAATAAATAAAATATGTACACTTAAAAAATGTAAAAGTTGTGACAAAACAGCCTTGAAAATAATACATCAGAATTCTGTTGTCTGCTTATGTTGCAAAACCAAGTTTAATGGTTAAGGAACATAATCCAGATACTGGCAAAGATGAAGGGAGAAAATGGGGAGGGGTGGAAGCTGGTCAGTTCTTGGTAATCTCAAGCAAAATGTCATGGAATGCAGGTATGCACTGCCAAATGTGCCTGGGTGTTACTGTGTGTGGTCAGAAATAAGAGTGGCTGAAGAGACCTGATAATGTTGTGCGACAGGATATCATGCACAAAGGCAGCCAGGAGAGTGGAGACCTGTCCCATGCTCCACTTGGGACATGGGCCCACCCCAGCGCCCCTGTCAGGATGAGTGGCTGTCTTTCCCAGAACTCCACACAGAGTGGCATCCCATCCATATGTTTAGAGCAGGCCTGTTCACATGAATATGATTGGGGTGCAGTATTGGAAGGCACAAGTCCTGAAAGTGCCAGGTAGTATGTATAGACAGCTATGGAGCCACAAGACTTCTGTCATATTTTTCTAAAATATCGATAGACTGCAAAAAATTATGTTTGTAAGCAAAATTGTGTTTAAAAAAATTAAAAACATCACTATAGAATCCAGGAAATTTTCACTTGGAATAATTACCCCAAAATTTCTGAGAAGTTAAGATAATGACAGTTTTAAAACAAATGCCATTACCATGAACTGGTAAATTCTACAAGACGTTTGTTTGCTGGAAGAAAAATTTGCTGATTACAAATTGAGGCCAAATTTTGAATTTACGATCTTTTGGATTGTAAATTTAGTTTACTGTTATGAATTGCTGAAGGATCCCAAAACATATCCTTCATTTCCAATGTAAATTGTTCTATGTTGTAAGATTTATCTCACCTGTTTTCTACTGGGAAGATGCTAAAAAGTCCCAGTGGCGCCTGGTTCTGAAGGATTGTTATCAGGACCTGTATTTTGTCACCCAGCCTAGCCCCTCCTGTAGGGCCAAACAAAGTAACCAAGAATTCTTCATCCATCTCTGACTCTTCATCCAATACAGCAGAAATACGCAGAATCTGAGGAAACAAAAATGCAAACAACATACTTATAATCAAACATGATGTACCTCAAGTTACAACACTATATTCTGGATTCTGTTTTCTTTTTACTACCTCAATGTACTTATGTATGGCATGATCTGCCTAGATAGCATACAAAGCTTTTCACTGTACAGGTGACAATAATAAACCAATAGAATAGACACAGTTGCTAATAAACAATGGCACTGGAGTGTGACAATGGCGCTAGTGTGGTGACTCATTGCAAGCTGCTCTCTGCAGATCTACTCATTACTTCTATTAGAATAGTTCTACTCTTTTAAATCTAAACCTAAGATGGCCTTGCACCTTATTGTCTGCCTGCACTGCACTTTGTCTGTAGCTGTAACACTTTATTCTGCATTCTGTTATTGTTTTCCCTTGTACTATCTCAATGCACTGAAATGATCTGTATGGACGGCATGCATAACAAAGATTTTCCGCTGTACCTCAGTACACGTGACAATAATAAACCTATTTACCAAACTGGTCAGGGTACGATGCCGTATGCAAGTACTTACGTAGGCCACTAGATGGGGCATTGAACTGAGCTAAACCAAGCAGCCAACTATTGAACTAAGAGCAAAAGCACACTGCATCTAACCCAAAACTATATAGTATATCCTAACATTAACCCTGAGCATAAAAAGACATCTGCAAAGGGATTTTTCTCATCTGTGTCTCAGTCATTTCATAACGTAACCATGCTATCCTTACTCCTTGCTCGTTTTAATAGCTGTTTCTGTCATTTTGTCCACAGATGATGATCCAGCTTCACACCAAGGAAGGTGTTGCACCGAGCACCTCCTCCAAAGCTTTCCTGATGTTTTAGGGGCAGGACTGGCAATGGTTGTCAATACTACCATGAAGGTGGGAACACAGTAAAAGATTAGGTATGGTTTTAACCAAGGTCTGGTGAAACAGTTGGTCAGGAACAGGGATCCAGCCAGCATAAGTGGGAAGGGGTGTCGCAATGCTCACCCTTTTCATTAGAAAAAGGTATGAAAATATTTTACAAATAATCACCTTGCTTTACAAGCAGCAAAGATTCTGAGGTGAGGTGGAAGAGGGTGGTGTGAAGCATTATATAGCTTGGATGGAAAAGTGCACATCAGTCTGGTCTGGATGTCAGACAGACATAATAGAACTAGCAGAACAGGAGGTAATAATCAAGGGGATTAACAGGAAGTGAATGCACATCCAATACTTTTCATATAAAATATGAGTACTTTTTGCCCCTGGATCACTTTTTTTTTGGAATCACATACAAACATACAACTTAGGAGCAGGAGTTGGCCACTCAGTTATCAGACCAGTTCTGCCATTTAATAAGATCATGTGCTGATGTGATTTTAACCTTCACTCTGCATTTCTATCTACCCACAGTAATCTTTCACCTTTTCTTATCAATTATCTGTCTACTTTTGCCATAAAAATATTCAAAGATTGTTTACACCACCCTTTGAGGATCCACAGAGAGAAAAGATCCATTTTCAAACTGTTAAAATTGACCCTCCTTCAACTGTTTGTTTGCACTTGATTGTTTCCTGTTCTTTTCTGTTACTAATCAAAATCTAAAATATGATTGCTCCACTTGACCCATCCTAGCCCCGAACCAGCAACACCTCCTTCCATACTGTACTGGAAATACACTGTTTGCAAAATATTGGTTAGATCAGAGCTTCAATTTCAGTTTGATTTTTTTAAAAATCTGTTTAACATCACTGCTGCATAGCAATGTGAACATTTATATTGTGTGTATAACAACATTACCCACAAATTGTCTTTTCTAAGTTACCCTCTAATCCTTCCATGAATTATCTCAAAGTTACACGACTATTATTTTGGCCAAGAATACTTTAAATATTTTCAAGAGTAATTTACCTTCTTTTTTATACCATCTTCCAATACAATAAGACCTTGTGTCGGTGTTAAGTCCAGTAAAGGATCCGATCCATTCACACTTGTGACAACATACTGAACAGAGACTATTCCGAATGTCCCTTGTGGTGGGTCTCGTATAATATGCAGTGCAGCAACACTCTCTGATACACCAAGGGCAGTTGGCTCCTTAAGGAAAAAGTGCTCTGTGTTGTTAAACGACAGAATCCCATGTCCATCATCATTGGCAGCGATGGTCACTGTGGCTGTAATAACAATAGCATTCTGTAAGCAGAAACGCCAATGGGTAAAAAATCTTCCTCAAAATATTTTGGCATAATCTTCAAGTGATCTCAGGATATGCAGATGTTTCACCAAACCATATCTAACAAATTAATTTTCCTGTGTATTTCCAACTTCCATTAATTAGACATGATGAAAAAGAATGCTCAATTTCTACATAGAAACTGTCAATTAATTGAATCAGAAAAAAAAATTGACACCGAATGTCATTCAGTCCATTCTGTCTGTGCTTGTTGAAAAAGAGCTCCTGATCTAATTCTGCCTTTCAGCTCTTGATCGAAACCCTGCAGGTCACATCCCTTGTCCATATTCAAGTATTGTTTAAATATGATAAGGATTTCTGCTTTGCAACTTTTCATGCAGCTTCTCGTTACTACCATCGGGGAGAAGGACCCACACTCAACGATTCAGGAACAGCTTCTTCCCCTCTGCCATCAGATTTCTGAATGGTCCATGAACCCATGAACACTACCCTTTGTTTTGCACTATTTATTTACTTCTGTAATTTATGATAATTTTATGTCTTGCACTGTACTGCTGCTGCAAAACAACAAATTTCACGTCATATGTCAGTGATAATAAACCTGATTCTGATTCTCTAATCCTTCCATCAATTACATTTTCTACAGTTTTGGCATAACCCTCATACTGTTATATTCTATGCCTTGGCTAATAATGGAAAACATCTACTCTGCATTTTAACCACTTCATTGATCTGCCTTGCCATCTTTAAGGATTTGTGATCATATACTCCTTTTATTCCTCAATATCTTCCCATTGACTGTACATTCCATTGCCTTGTTGCAGCCTTCCCGGATTGAATTCCATTTGCTATTTTTTTCTGCCCAAATGACCAGATTACCTACATCTTCCTGCCCTATAAGGCTTTCCTCCTCATGGTTTTTGTATCATTTTCAGACTCGATCATGCACCCTACATTTAGGTTTAAGTCATAAATACTTACTACTAGAAGCAAGGGATTGAGTACTGAGCCCTGTGGACCCCCTCAGGTAACAAACTTCCCGTCACAAAAACACCAACCAGCTATTAGTTCCTTCTTTCCTGCCACAATGGCAGTACTGAATCCAATCTGCCTTGGATACCATGGACTTTTACTTTATTTACCAGGTTACCACGTTTGACCTTGTCAAAAGCCTTGCTGAAATCCATTCAGAGCATCAAATGCACTGAACTCCATCAAGGTCTCCTTGCTCTCTTCTCAAAAAACTTCATTGTTAGTCAGATACATTCTTCCCGTAACAAACTGATGCAGACTATCAGAGATATTCATGGAGTTATACAACATGGAAACAGGCTCTTTGCCCCAACTCGTCCACGGTGATCAAGATGCCCATCTACACTCATCCCATTTGCGTTTGGCCCATTTCCCTCTAAACCTTTCCAAATGTCTTTTAGATTTAGTACTGGTACCTGCCTCTACCACCTCCTCTGGCAGTTTGTTCCATACGCACACCACCCTCTGTGAAAAATGTTCCACTTTACATCTTCCCCTTTCACCTTCAACCTATGCCTGCTAGTTTTAGACTTCCCTACCCTGGGGAGAAAGACTGACCGTCACCGATCAGACTTCCTAAATGAAGGGTTATACTATCCATTAAAATATATTCTAAATAATTTCTTCATCACTGATGTTAAGTTAACTGGCCTTCAGTTATTAGATTCCTGTCTATTTTGACAACAGTGCAAACATCTTAATACTTTCTCTACTTTAACCCTATCTAATACTTCATATTCTTTTGTCTTAACTACTTTGGTATCATCCTCACAAAATTGTGAAGACAGTTGTAAAATATTCATTAAGGAGATTATCCACATCCCGCATCTCCATAACTAGCTTACCTTTCAATCCTAATGGACCCCATTCTTTCCTGAGTTATCTTCTTGTCCTTCATGTGCTTACAACATTGGACTTTCTTTGATCTTGCTTTCCAATAGTTTTTCACATCCTCGCTTTGCTATTCCTGATTTCCCTTTCAATTTCACTCATACAGTTCCTATACTCAGACATCGGTACGGCACGGTAGCGTTAGCGGATAGCGCGACACTATTACAGCACCAGCGATCGGGGTTCAATTCCCGTCACTGTCTGTAAGGAGTTTGTACGTTCTCCCCGTGTCTGCGTGGGTTTCCTCCGGGTGCTCCAGTTTTCTCCCACATTCCAAAGACGTACGGGTAGGTTAACATGGGTTTAAAATGGGTGGCGCGGGCTCATTGGGCTGGAAGGGCCTGTTACAGTGCTGTGTAAATGAAATAAAGTAAAGACACTCCTAGTGTCTCAGTGTTTGACATGATTTTTTGGGCTCTTCTACCCTTTTAACATGTTAAGTTGAATATTTTTTCTCTGCTATCATTGTACAACTATTCTGCTCCTTCTTCCATCACCTGGAATCTGAAACAGTGTCAGTCAACTGTTAAAAACAGAATAAAGCCATCATGCATCGATTTCTCTAAATTCTGGTAACCACTCCCCTCTGTTCCCTGCCCTCCCCTTTGTTTTCCCCTATCCCTCTGCCCCCTTACCCCTTCTCTTTCCCCTCCCCTGCCCTCATGACCTGCCTCTCACCCACACCTTCCTCCCTCTGGTTCCCACCTCCTTCCCTTTATTCCATGGTCTACTGTCCTCTCCCATCAGATTCCATCTTCTTCAGCCCTTTGCATCTTCCACTATCACCTCCCAGTCTCTCACATTGTTCCCACTTCCCCCCTCACCTGGATCCACCTAAAACCCTCCAGCTCGTGCTCCCCCCACCTTTTTATTCTGGCTTCTGCCCTCTTTCTTCCAAGTCCTGATGAAGGGTCTCGGCCCAAAACGTCGACTGTTCATTTCCCTCCATAGGTGCTGCCCGACCCGCTGAGTTCCTCCAGCAATTTTTTTTTTGTGAGTATAAAGTCAGGAATTGCAAACTAACTGACATAACCGGTATTCCTAAAAGGAGCAAGGGGGGAACAAATTAGGGCTGCAATGATCTTTACTGCAACAAAATGGGTGCAGAATGAACCCCAAATCACTTTTAAACCCCTATTCTGTTTTTTTTTTCTCTCGCATGTTTAATCACTTTTACTATCTTCCTAATTTTAAATCCAGTCATCTTCTCCAGAAAGTTTCCCTTGGGTATCTTTCCATTCTTTCACATACACTACCTTTATTACTTCTGCCCCCATCTACCTGCTCACATTGCTTTCTTATTTGCAGGTCAGGTAAACCATTCCATTTATTCTTCCAACCGCAAAACAAATTATAATCCTGACACACACACTTAAAGGGTAAAACATTTGTTCTTGGCCGGTCCTACAAAAAACAAACCACAGTCCCGAGTTACTTTCTAAACAAATATTCATTATGTTACCTGTGGTTCTTTCCCCTAATTCTAATCCGAAAGAGGGATTAGTGAGAATCATCTGGAATTTCTCATCCCCTTCTGGAATATCGTCGTCATAGATTGAAACCTCCACATTTTTATATCTTTCTCCTTCACCAAAATATATGATCTGTAACATCAAGGAAAATAATGTACCACAAAGATTGGATATCACGGACATTTTCAGATAATAATGATGTCAATGTGTGGCTGACATATATTACCCATCGTTCATTACCCATCACTTATTAACTTTAAGAAGGGGAGGCGTGGTAGTGTAGCGGTTAGCGTAACGCTTTAAACAGCGCCGGCGATCGGGGTTCGATTCCCACCACTGCCTGTAAGCAGTTTGTTCGTTCTCCCCGTGACTGCTTGGGTTTCCTCCCACATTCCAAAGACGTACGGGTTAGTAGGTTAACATGGGTGTAATTGGGTGGCGCAGGCTTGTTGGGCCAAAAAGGGCCGTATAAATAATGTATAAATAAAGCTTAAAAGACTGTAGTGACCCACCTCCTTGAACTGCTACAGCCTTCCTTGTGAAATTACTCTCCCAATGTTGTTGGGTAGGGAGTTCCAGGATTTAGCAATAGAAACGGTGAAGGAACAGTGAAGAATTTCAAGAGACTGGATGGTGTGTGACTTGGAGAGGAATCTACAGGTGGTTACATTTTCATGCCTTTGCCTTCTCGATGGTTTAAATGTGTTGTCAGAATAGAGTTGACAAGTAAATGCAATGCATTTTTTTGTGGCACGAACTGTGGCCGGTGAGTGCCTATGGTTGAGGTGTGAATGCAAATAACCTAAGATAACTCTTTTGGATCATTATGATGTGAATTTGCTGTAACAGAGACCAATCCATTAGATGAAAGATTTTGTAAATATAGACTGATGTAAATTAATATTGGCCCAATGCTAGAACACCATTATGGGTGGAGAAAAACAAGTTTAGTTAGTATTCAAATCTAACTGGCTGAAAGTTTACATTTGAACTGCCCAAACATAGCAATAAAATTGATACTTAAAGCAGCATACAACAAGGTAAAAATGCAAGGATACAAGTTATTGGGATATAAATAAACTAAATTTCGATTTAAACCTGTATTCAGCCATTTCAAATGCAGAAATTACAATCCAGGATTTTACCACTGAACTTAATATGAAAACCAGCCTGAAGCTTCAATAAATTTTACACACAAACAGAAACCATTGTGAATGCAAGAAGTTTCAAGCAATGCTTCTCTCTCACTTTCTCCCCTCTTCCTACACTCACACCCCTAACCCCAGTGCTTCTGGCCGCAGCAAATACTACAGGTGCAGGACAGAACAAATACCCTAAAATCCTGCGAAATTAATTATTCATTTCCAACATTTTGGAAATTTATTTTAAAATTACAACTCACCATTGGTTGCACATTGAAGTCCAATCCAAGTTGTGCTTTCAAATTCTGGGGATAGCAAAACAGTGATACATTCCCATATGTGCCCCTATCTCGATAAATCACCAAGGTGAGATTTTCTGTGGTTTCATTCACCTCCAAACTTGAAGAGAAAGCAAAGTAAAAACTTATAAGATAAGATATCTTTATTAGTCACATGTACATCGAAACACACAGTGAAATGCAACTTTTGCGTAGTGTTCTGGGGGCAGCCCGCAAGTGTCGCCACATTTCCAGCGCCAACATAGCATGCCCACAACTTCCTAACCTGTTCATCTTTGGAATGTGGGAGGAAACCGGAGCACCCGGAGGAAACCCACGCAGACAAGGGGAGAACGTACAAACACCTTACAGACAGTAGCCAAATTGAACCCGGGTTGCTGGCGCTGTAATAGCATTACGCTAACTGCTGCACTACCGTGCCCGTCCTTATCTGCAAGGTAACAAGTGTTCCAATAAGGCAGTTCAAGAAACTGAGTGCTTGAATGACAATTGAATTTAAGTAATTTAACCGCACCAATGCAGCTAAAATGTTTCAAATTAAGTTTTGTCTTGGCTTTTGGAATTAAATAGACAACAGCTGAGTGGCTTTAAATTGTAAAATCCAATCACAGGAACAGACAGTGATGCGTAGCAAGCAATTTCTTTCACTTTTACTAAATAATTTAGTTCCTATGCAACTATTGATTTAATTAAATCTTCAGAATTTAACCAATATTATTCCACACATGACACTGCTCATCTTTATGAATTGGTATGATTAAAAATTATGGAGGTTGGAATCTGAGAGGTGATATGGTGTGTGGAATGGAGTTGGGCTAGAGTCCTTTTCTCAATTCAAGTATTTTAACACTCATGTTCTATCTGTGATTGTTAGTTTATTGGATATAGGGTAACTTCAAGAAACCCTCTCAGTGTCAAATATAAGGAAGACTTTTCATGTTGAGACTTTTCATTATCCAATATACTACACAATTAGAAACTTCAAATGAAACAATTATGTTCAATTATGAAATTAACTTAAAAGTTACAAATTAAACAAATATATAGTAAGGAATGCAACAACATTCCAAAGTAAAAATAACTTTATTGTAGAAGATACAAAAGCCTGAAAGTACATTCCACCAGGCTCAAGGACAGCTTCTATCCCGCTGTTAGAAGACTATTGAACAGCCTCTAGTATGACAAGATGGACTCTTGACCTTCCAATCTATCTCATTGTGACCTTGCACCTTATTGTCAGCCTGCAGTGCAATTTCTCTGTAATTGTAACACTTTATTCTGCATTTTGTTATCGTTTCCCCTTGTACTAACTTCCTCAGTGCACTATTGTATTGAAATGATGCATGACATGCAAAACAAAGCTTTTCACTGTACCTTGATACATGTGACAAGAAAAAAAACTTAACAACTTTACTTAAGAGAATGCACACTTACTTAATGCTTTGCCATTGAATAATTCCCTTCACACCATCATTTGCATTAATAATTATCTGAGAGACCTGACCTGCTGCATCTGAAAATTAAAACCGAAAGCAAGTAACTGAATGAATTTAAAAAAAACGTGTGAAAAATGTACATGAAGAAAGAAGGCTGGAGACAGCTGGTAAGGAAAATGGGAGATGAATTTGGACACAGAGTAAGACCTTAAGTACATCTGAAAGGACAAACAGCAGCAAGTTTGAGTTTTGTGGTGGACTGGTGAAGATCAGGAAATAGCAAGGAGGTAAACTAGGGTAGAGCAGATATAAGAGGGCATTTTACTATCAAAGAATCAAATAACCTAAATTAACAGAGGAGAAAGCCTCCAGGGAGCACAGGTTGACAGAATGAATCCAATTCCAAGACAAACAGGAGGTGGTAACATTAGGAACAAATCTAGAACACAACAGCCGCATAAAACCACGGTCAAAATATGATGCCAGGTTACTGTAGAAGGCCTCAGAGAAAGCGAGAGCATCGACACATATTAAAAATCTCAATGGACTGAGGATTCACAATTATGATATTAAAAACAAAAAACAATGTACGTATATAAACACAAAATACGCACCCAATCGAGGGGGGAAAATACTTGAATCAGATTGGATGAGCTTCACAAACGTTAAATTCACAAGAAAGAGCTCCTGCAATTCAGGAATTTCGTCCTGCAAAAATATACATTTCTTTACAACAAAAGCAAATACACATCTCCCCTAAAGTCTGATGTATCTCAAAATATATACTATCTTCTAAATCATAAAAACAGAACAAAAATTTTTAGTAACATGAACCCTGTGATCTGATGATATTTAATAACTGGGAAATTATAGGTTTGCTAACTTGACTTAAAATGAGGTGCTACAAAAAGATGCTTGTGAAAGAAACACAAGTCAATACAGGTGACCCCTACATAATGAGGGTTGGGTTCCTAGGAAACGGACCATATCGAGATTTTCTGTAACACAGAACCACATCATCTGCACATCTGCACATCATCTGCACATGCGTCAAGAAACACGAGTTGAGAAAAAAATTGTATTTATTTACTTCATTTTTTCCACCTAAATTCTGTGAAAGTGAATTTTATTCCATATCTCAAATTTTTGGGTAGTGATTTGTGAATTCTGCAAGAGCGAATTTCCATTACCCAAACAGCTGCAACATGGGGATCGCCTGTATTTTGCTTGGGCGATGCTTCAAAAAGTGGCAGACAGGGGGATTCCATTCATTGCCAGACCAAAAATTCAACTGAGAGATCAAGCTACTGTGCTCTCATTTACATCCAACAACTAAGGTACAGATGCAGTTTTTGTCCTCTTCTGAGGCAGTTCCTCTGGGTCAAGAATGACTTACTTCCATTTCAGTTTTGTGGGTTCTGAGGTGGCTAATGGGAAGCACACACTCTGCCACACATAGGGTGGGAGAAGACTGATGAGGCAAGCAGATGGTTTTTATGTGGTGTTGTGCTCCCTCCACTGCTTGCACAGGGCTTTCTATGTTCTCTCAATACATGGCCTTGAGATTCTCAATATCATTTCCTTCTCCACTTTGAGCAGTCATGGACCAGAGCCAAGAATGGGAGTGAATTCACTGGGGACAGAGAAGCACGAATCCGGCTGGAAGAAATACTTTGAAGACCTCTGCAACCATGACTCTGTCCTTAATGTGATGCCCTTGATTCCATCCCACAGCAATCTATTCAGACCAGCATTGTCACCCCTCCTAACCAACAAGAGTGAATGAGAGTATCAGTGGATATGACAATTTCACACTTGTAGTCCTAGAGACAAAAAAATAACTTTTTTCATGCAACCCCGTTAAAGGAGTGAACTTATGAAACATTTTGCTGGATTATGCAGATTCAACGAAAGCATTCAAAAGGATTCAAGGCTGCAAATGGCCAAGCAATGCACAGAAGGAAGGCCATGTATTGGTATGCACGTCTCCTAGATATTGTAGCCTCCTGGAACTGAATTAATTCCTTCAGAAAGATCTCAAAATAAATCTCGTCTTCAAACATGGGCTCAAATTTTATTTTGGATCGTTTGGAATCAGCACAGTATTTTTGAAGTTATCTGTGTGAAAAAGTTTTTAGGGAATATTTCCCAGCATTTTGTCCCTGATATTTTTCTAAGATTTATTTTCTCTGCAGAGGATGCAAATTCAGTAGGTGCAAGGTGCATATTGAAACAGTGGGACTGGTTTAGTGGACAAACTTATTTTTCCCTTTTATCCGCACTTTTATTTCCTCTGAGAATCTAACCAAAGGATTAAAAAAAACTAAAATCTCAAAGCTACAGTGAATGACATTTCACATCAATATTTTGTACATTATCACATTAAAACCTCAAAAAAGTTAGTTTTAAGAGACATTGTTGATATTGGTGGGAGTTCAATGCAGATTTGGGTATGATACAGGTTGCTTAAATCTGGCTTTGTTCCTGAGGTAACTGGTTGATCTGTTTAAAACAATGATTTAAAATCCTCATCCCCATCTTCTTGTCTCATTAAGGTCTCAATTCTCCATATCACAGCTGTGTAACCTTCTAACATAATTGTGTTCACCTAATTTTTATGACGATTTTATTCACACCCAATATAATTTTAGTACACAAGTCACTATATTTATCTTTTGGGATGATAAAAAGAGGTTAGCAGCAGATCAGTTAAGTTGCTGAAATAGCAGCCAGAGTTTCAGACCATTAATCAAGAGACAGGAATAGGAATCCCACCATTAGAGTAGGGGAATTTAATTTCAAGTCACTGAATAAGCCTCAGTACAATAACCAGGAATCTACCAGATTTTCATAAAAGAAACATCCAAGTCCTTTGACTATGAAATCTGCCATTCTTACCCAGTCTGATACTCGTATGACTAGAGACCCACCAATGTGGTTGAAACTTAACTAGCTTTTTAATTCAGGCACAATTCTAGCAGACAATCAATGCCAACATTGCCAATAACGTCCACCTCCCATCAATGAATAATTAAAAGTAAAAAGCACACCGATGCTGCAGAAGGCACAGTTAAACTAGTCACATAGTTTGCAAATTACGAAACAAACTCTCCAGAAAGAGTTTTGATTCACCTCTAAAATTGTGACATTTATAGTTGTGGTGGCTTCACCCTCCTCCATAATAACGAAACCAGACATGAGCAGAAAATCGAGACCAGACTCAGCCAGGGACTGTTCAGTTTGGTTCAGAGGCAGCAACGACCCTTGAACTGTCTCAAATGTGATGTTAATGGCACCTGCAGAACAAAAGAAAACATGCCATCAAGGAGGAATCATAGAAGATGTAATTGCAATCTCTATCTTTAAGGAACATACAACCACAATAATGCAAGGACTGACACTAGGGAAATTGATGGAACTTGCTTGATGCCTTTAGATGTCAGAAAGCAATTCTTCATCCCTTTTTGTTTTAAATTGACACAAGGCCTTAAAAATTCATCCCTGACTAGTACTACGAGTTCTCTCTGCTCCTCAATACTCTCCAGGGTCTTGTCATTTGTTACACCTGGACTAAAAAAATTTATACAATGGATGTAAATGAAATGATTCAGGTGTCAGAGTACAACGAACAACAGCAGTTTATCATACCTCTAGTACCCTGACTGGGGATGAATTTCCACACAATGGACTCTTATTGTTTCTTTTGCCCCATAAAATTGTCCTGGGTCAGAAGGGAAAGGTTGGGAAGGGTATGGTCATAGTGTGTGAAAGTTAAATCAGGGCAAAATGGGCAGGCTCAGATGAGCCAGCTGAGCAGCTGTAGGATTGTACAGCACAGAAACAGACTCTATGGCCCACCACGTCCATGTTGACAATCAAATATGTATCTGTACTAATCTCATTTACCTGAACTTTGATCTGTAGTCTTCTAAACCTTGATGTTTCATGTGTTCATTCTGATACTACTTAAATGTTGTGAAAATCTCTGCGTCTGTCCCCTCCTCAATGTGTTCCAGATTCCAACCACCACCACCCTACCCTGAGTGAAAAATTCTTCCTCAGATTCCCTCTACACCCCCTTACACCACATCTTAAACCTATGTCCTCTAGTTTCAGACAGCACCGTTATGAGAATAAGCTTTCTATTGCCTGCCCTATCTATACCCCTCATAATTTTGTATATATCATCAGATTCCCCCCTCAGCCTCCTCTACTCCAAGGGAAACAACACCCAGCCTAACGAGTCTCTCCTCATAGCTGAAACGCTCCTTCCCATGCAACATTCAGGTAAATTGCCTCTGCATCCTCTCTGGTGCAATCACATCCTGCCTCTGGTATGGCAACTGGAATTGCACACAGTACCTTAGCCGAGGCCTAAACAATGATTTATGAAGTTACAGCATAACCTCCCTGCTCTTAAATTTTATGCTCCAGCTAATGAAGACAAGTATCTCAAATGTTCTCTTCATCACCTATCTGTGCTTTCAACTTTAGGGATCCATGAATCTGTACTTCAAAGTCTCTCTGTTCCTCGATACTCCCTAAGACCTTACCATTCATTACTATTACTAGTATTCCCAAAGTTCAATACCTGGCACTCATCAGGAATAAATTCCATCTGCCATTGCTCTGGCCATCTTACCAACTGATCAATATCTTCCTTTAGCCTTGGACTATCCTATTAACATCAACACCACTATTTTTCATGTCATCCGCAAACATACCCCCATGTTCACGTCCAAATCATTAGTGTAGTGTACATATTGAAATGTAAGGGTTCCAGCATCGACGCCTGTGGCACACCAGTGGTCACAGCCTTCCAATCATAAAAACAACCCTCCATCATTACCCTTTGGCTCCTACTATCAAGCCAATTTTGGATCCAATATGTCAAGTTGCTTTGGATCCCATAAGCTCCAACCTTTTGGACCAGCTTCCTATGTGGAAACTTGTCAAAGTCTTCATTAAAGTCTTTGACAAGTTCATCTAGACTACATCGACCACACTATCCTCATCAATATATTATTGTAGCTGTTCAAAGAATTCAAGCAAATTGGTGAAGATAGGATCTTCCTCTAACAAAGCCATGCCTCCCATCTTTGATTAATCCCTACCTTTCCAAGTGCAGGTTAATACTGTTCCTCAGATTTTTCATATTCTTTCTCACGTTTGTAAGCCTACCGTTATTTCAATGGAAACAAAAATTGGAATAGAATGGACTTGTTGGGCCGAAGGGCCTGTATCTGTGCTGTATTGCTGTATCACTCTAATGGATGGCAGTTTGATGTTAGCTATTTTTAAATATCATTCAAAATCAAAATTACCATCATAGTTTCTAAATCCCCTCAGCCACTCCACTATGCAGCCTACATTAAAAGAATATGTTTTCTGGGGTAAAAACACTGACAGAAACATTGAATTTCTGCACTTAAGTGCTTACATAAAATAACTGGTTTCTTTCTTAACTTCAATAAATTCAGTCAGATATCTTGAAGCCTTCATTTGCTATCAATATTACCAGGCTCAAATTTAGTATGTTAGCTTTTCATATTCAAAGTTACAAAAGGCCATTTGAAGTTATACAGTGGGGATATTAGCCGGCAAATACGAAATAGAATTCCATTTACAATGATGTAAATGCTCACATAATTAGTCCTTTTAAAGTAATGCCTAATGTAGTAGCAAGAATTTCAGTGAATATATTATGTTGTTCTATTGCTGTGCTGCATAGTTTCAGAGATTACAAGAACTAAATCTTCCTTCAGATAATCCTTTAATGGGATTTGTATTAGGTTTATTGACAAGTAGAAATTCTTGGTAGTTTACTTCTATTATCTCCATGTGTTTTATACATCTACTCTCTAGAATTTAAATGTTACTAACATGCAAAATAATCACACAATCATTAAAGTGGAAATGCATTGCCATTTATAGTGTGCTAAAACCCCGCTGCAAAGTTTGACTCCTTGTGTACAGTTTACTTGATAAAATATATGTTTGGCTAATTCACAACAGAAAACAAAGCCAACCAGGAGGCTCAAGAGACTGAAGATGCCGGAATATGGAGCAAAAAACGAGCTGCTGGGGGAACTCAGTGGGTCAGGCAGTAGTGGTGGAGGAAAATGGACAGTCAACACATTGGGTTAACTGGACTGCCAGTTGACTGTCCATTTTTCTCCAATGATTGCTATCTGACCCACTGAGTTCCATCAGCAGCTTGTTTTTTTTTTTGCTTTTGATGGAGAAAACCAATGCTTAATTGAATGTTTGCTCCAATCAATATGTTACCTAGGGATCCAAATTCCCTACTGATAAAGAGATGAATGGCTTTGTTGCCTTCCTCAACTGAAACAGAGCGAGATGACAGAGCAAATGTCACTATGCCATGTGGGTCATCACTGGCTTCCACTGTAAGAATGGCTTTGTATCCCTGGCTGTCAAGAGCAGCTGCACCTGTTGGGGGAATGCCTGCCAAAGGAGAGAAAAAGAAACTTTTTTTACTTTTCTTGAAAACACAAGTTAACCATCACCGCAAACTATTATAGTTCAAGAAATCATGCAGAAGTTAATTAATGTCATTAGATTGCTACCATAGGACTTAGAAACTTCCAACTATGTACAGAGGGACCTAGGAGTACAAGTACAGAGTTCCCTGTAAGTGGCATTACAGGTAGACAGGGTGGTGAAGAAGCTGTTTGACAGGCTGGTCTTTATCGGTCAGGGTACTGAGTATGGGAGTTGGGACAACTGCCGGCCAGCTCTCCAAATTCCAAACATCATCATCATCTCCATCACCAACCCCTCCACACCCCACCAACTAAAACAAGTTTCCTTCAGTTTGGAATCTGGTTAGGCTGCTCAATTTTGTAATGACTCCCAGTTAGCATAGTTAGGGAATGTCTCTCAACTTTGGATACAGCAAGCCACCTCAATTCAGACACAAACCACTCTTCAGTGTGAATAAATGTCATTAAGATAAGACAAGATATCTTTATTTGTCACATGTACATCGAAACACACAGTGAAATGCACCTTTGGCGTAGGATGTTCTGGGGGCAGCCCGCAAGTGTCGCCACGCTTCCGGCGCCAACATAGCGTGCCCACAACTTCCTAACGTGTAAGTCTTTGGAATGTGGGAGGAAACCGGAGCACCCGGAGGAAACCCACAAAGACACAGGAAGAACGTACAAACTCCTCACAACAGCGGCGGGAATTGAACCTGGGTCGCTGGCGCTGTAATAGCGCCATGCTAATCGCTACACCACCGTGCCTGCCCACTGGGTACACTTGAGGGGAAAATTCATCCCATCTTGTTTATATTCCCCTAATTCTCTTATAACTCAACCTCATTGAGGCAGATATTTACAATGGGTCATAAAATGTGGGAAGCACTCTGCAGACCTGGTTGCATCATGGTCTGGTATGGCAATTTGAATGCACAGGAACATAAGAAGCTGCAGAGAATAATGGACTCTGCCCAATACATCACGGCGACATCCCTCCCATCATCGGTAGTATCTACAGGAGGCGCTGCCTCAAGAAGGTAACATCTACCATCAAAGATCCCTGCCATCTGGGACATGCCATCTGTTTGCAGCTACCATCGGACAGGAGGTACAGAAGCCTGAAGTCCCACACTACCAGGTTCAAGGACAGCTACTTCTCTTCAACCATTCGGTTCTTGAACCAACCGGCAAATGCCTAATCCCTACAGTTTGCAACACTATGAACACTTTGATCACTTTACACTAAAATGGACAATTTGTTCAAATTGTGTTCTTTCTGGTAAAAATTGTGTATAATTTATGTTTAATTGATGTTTTTCTTGCGAATGCAGCTTATCTGATGCTATGTGCCTGTGATGCTGCTGCAAGTTTTTCATTGCACTTGTGGATACATGGACTTGTGCATATGACAATAAACTTGACTTTGACCAGGCAGCATCAGCATGTCCCACCTGAAGGTTTTACAACCTCAAACATTAACTCCATTTCTCTTTCTGTGGATGCTGCCTGACCTAGTGACTGTTTCCTGCATTTTCCAATTTTATTTCCAACGTCCACCACCTGCAGTTTTTTTTTATTTTCCTCATTTCCTTATGCATTCTCACCATCCAACGGCTTCATTGTCATTGTCACAAAAATAACTTATGACACATTACCTTGAGTTCTGACATTTGACAAAATAATTCTGTATTCTTCCTTTTCTTCAGGGATGCCGTCATCGAGTATGTGGACCAGAAGGGATGTATTTAGAACACCCTGCAAGGTTACATGGATCACAGATGTAATTAGAACCAACAGAAAACACAGCAGAAACATTAACAGAAAATTATGGGTTCAGATCAGACCAACATGAAAACAGCAGATCAATTCGAAAAAAAATTAAACTTGCAATACAGGTGTAATGGTAATGTGCACGACAGACTAAAGAGAAGTGAGGAAGTATCAGAAATTTAAAGTACAAACAGAAAATGCTCGGAATACATCGTCACTGAAAAGGCAATAGGCAAGTTAATATTTCAAAAGGATATCACATGTTAGAACTTCAAGTCAGAGTCAATGTCGAAAATATTAACATGTATTTTCATGACACAAATGTCAATAAATGTACAGCATGTTACCAGTATTTTTCTTTAACTTTTAGGACAAGTTCCATTGAAACTAATTGCAAAATTGCAAGGATAACAATTATTATGCAATGTTGTTTTCTTTCCCATGGAGATAGTACACGACAACAAAATTAGAAACACTGCTTCCCAAGTATTTTTCTGTATTCCTTGATATCATATTAGTTTCATAGAACAGTACAGCACAATACAGGCCCTTTGGCCCACAATGTTGTGCCGACCTTTAAACCTTGCCTAAGACTATCTAACCCCTTCCTCCCACATATCCCTCTATTCTAAATCCCTCCGTATGCTTATCTAGTAATCTCTTGAATTTGACCAATGTACCTGCCTCCACCACCGCCCCAGGCAGCGCATTCCATGCCCCAACCACTCTCTGGGTAAAAAACCTCCCTCTGATATCTCCTTTGAACTTCCCACCCATTACTTTAAAACCATGCCCTCATGTATTGAGCATTGGTGCCCTGGGAAAGAGGCGCTGGCTGTCTACTCTATCTATTCCTCTTAATATTTTGTACAACTCTATCATGTCTCCTCTCATCCTCCTTCTCTCCAAAGAGTAAAGCCCTAGCTCCCTTAGTCTCTCCTCATAATGCATACTCTCTAAACCAGGCAGCATCCTGGTAAATCTCCTCTGCACCCTTTCCAACGCTTCCACATCCTTCCTATAATGAGGTGTCCAGAACAGGACAAAGTACTCTAAGTGTGGTCTAACCAGAGTTTTGTAGAGCTGCATCATTACTTCGCGGCTCTTAAACTCGATCCCACGACTTATGAATCTTAACATCCGATAAGCTTTCTTAACTACCCTATCCACCTGTGAGGCAACTTTCAGTGATCTGTGGATATGGACCCCCAGATCCCTCTGCTCCTCCACACTACCCAGGATCCTGCCATTAACTTTGTACTCTGCCTTGGAGTTTGTCCTTCCAAAGTGTACCACCTCACACTTCTCCGGATTGAACTCCATCTGCCACTTCTCAGCCCAGCTCTGCATCCTATCAATGTCCCTCTGCAAGCTTCAACACTCCTCCACATTATCCACAACATCACCAATCTTTGTGTCATCTGCAAACTTACCAACCCACCCTTCTACCCCCTCATCCAAGTCATTAATAAAAATCACAAAAAACAGAGGTCCCAGAACCGATCCTTGTGGGACACCGCTTGTCACAGCCCTCCAATCTGAATGCACTCCCTCCAACGGAGACAAAGTCACATCAAGTACCCTTTCCAATCCCTTGTTGCCCTGAACTGCAAGACAAGTCCAGATAGGTTTCAAAGACAACTACATAGTATAAGAGTTTAGTTTCAAGGAGGCTAGTCACAGGCCACCAAGGAGTGGAAAGATCCCTCTCCTGAAGTGTGTTGGTGAAACAGTAGATTTTAAACAAGAAAATTGCACCTTCAGAGGTCATTGTTTCCTGGTGCATCCCGTGAAGTAACTAATTGAATTAAATTCAGTTCCACAGATTGCAAGAAAGAGAAATGATTCTAGTGTTCTTCAGTTCTTCAGCAATTCTAGTCTTGTGCACAATATCTAAACTACCATAAACCACATCATGTCTTTATTTTTACATTTCTGAACAGGAGTTAAAATATGACCATGGCTAGTATTCAAAAAGGTCCATTTTCATATTTTTGTTCATAAAGATAATTATGCATCAATTAAATGCAGAAATATAATTACGTTTAGCAATTATAACTAGATGCACATTAAAGTAAATGAAAAACACAATGATGCTGGAGGAACTCAGCAGGCCAGGCAGCATCCATGGAGAAAAGCAGGCGGTCAACGTTTTAGTTCGGGGCCCTTCTTCAGGACTGAAGATAGGAAAAGGGGAAGCCCAATATATAGGAGGGAAAAGTAGAGAAGTGATAGGTGGACAAAAGAGGGGAGGCGGGGTGGGCACAGGGAGGTGATAGGTAGATGCAGGTAAGAGATAGTGATAGGCAGGTGTGGGGGAGGAGGGGAGAGCAGATCCACCGGGGGATGGGTCAAAGGTAAGGTGAGAGGTAAAAAGGAGACTAGGAAAGGGAAGAGAAGCAGCATGCTGGGGGGGGGGGGGGGGGAATCGTGAGGAAGCGGGGGGAAGGGGGGTGGGGATTACCTAAAGTAGGAGAATTCAATATTCATGCCATTAGGCTGCAAGGTTCCAAGACATATTAAAGTAAATGAGAAATACTATAAATTTATCAGAATCAAAGAACTGCAAATGTTGGAAATCTGAAACAAAACCTGAAAATGCTGGAACATTCAGCAGGTCAGGAGTTCTGACAAGACTTTGAAATATTAACTTAATTTCTCTTTCCACAGATGCTGCCTGACTGCCAAGTATTTCAGGCGTTTTCTGTTATTGTCTATAATTTATCAAAAAGAATCAGATTCATCTTTTTTCCTTCTTCAAGATGTACGTGTGCCTTTCTTTTTCAATTCATGATGTTTCTACCCGTTTCTGTAACATTTTGTTCTAATTGTTATCTTGACAACGTCATTCTGCCCTCTGTCACATAAATTCTCTCTGTTCTCTCCAGCTCTTCCCTCCCTGCAACTCAAAACATGCTTGTCTTCTCGCTTTCTCAGATACAATGAAAAATCCTAAATCTGTAAAAGCTTCTCTCCCCACTGATGCTACCTGATCTGCTGACAACTTCCAGCATTTTCTCTTTTGGTTTGGATTTTCAGTATCTGTAGTTCTTTGTTCCATATAACAGGAGTGCCCATCAACTGATGGAAGGAAATAACTGTTCAGTAAATTTCACAGAGCATGTTTATTATTTACCTCAGAGAGAAAAAGGGTCCCTCCAGTATCCACAAAGTTTTGCTGAACGTGTCGCCCATTAATCTCCCAGTCAGCTGTAATGTTTCCACTTCCTGGGGAACTTCTCTCAATCCAGAGTAGCAAAGATTCTCCTGAAAATTACAAATCAGAACCAAGTTGAACATTCAACCCATTTCCTCCCAGCAGGAAGCTGTGGATTTATCAGACATGCGTCATTCATTCATCTAATTAATCAAACACATCATGCAAAAAAAAGTACGCAGCTAAAATGAAAACCACGTAAGCAAGTATTTCCTAGACCTTGCAGTCCATAAATGTTCAGCATACATTTAGCAAATGTACCAATTCAGAATATTTAAGATTAAATCAAGTAAGAAAAGCACTTCTTTCCAAATACCAATGTCTGGGAGAATTTTTTTGTATTTACAGTAGGTTTCTATAGGATAAGATTAAATAAATGTATAGTAGTAGATAATTAATGACTCTTTTTTAATCCCATTTTATCCAAGGTTTCAACTGTACTCTGCAGATTTGAACAAAAGTGACTATTTTCCAACCTTTTTTAAACACAATCAGCATAATAAGTCAGTACAACAGTTTGTGCTTCAGACTCTAAAGTCTCAAAATACAGGCAATGAGGGATGGACATAAAGTCTGCATCACTGCATTCCATAGAACATAGAACACTACAGCGCAGTACAGGCCCTTCTGCCCACAATGTCATGCCGACATTTAATCTTGCTCTAGGATCTATCTAACCCTTCCCTCCCACATAGCCCCCTATTTTTCTATCATTCATGTGTCTACCTAAGAGTCTCTTAAATGTCTCTAATGTATCTGCCCCCACAACCTCTGCCGGCAGCGCGTTCCACGCACCCATCACTCTCTGTAAAACAACTTACCCCTGACATCCCCTTTATACCTTCCTCCAATCACCTTAAAATTATGTACCCTCGTGTTAGCCTGGGAAAAATTTGTCACCCTGGGAAAAAGTCTCTGACTGTCCACTCGATCTATGCCTCTTATTATCTTGTACACCTCTATCAAGTCACCTCTCATCCCCCTTCTCTACAAAGAGAAAAGCCCTAGCTCACTCAACCTATCCACATAGGACATGCTCTCCAATCCAGGCAACATCCTGGTAAATCTCCTCTACACCCTCTCTAAAGCTTCCACATCCTTTCTATAATGAAGCAACCAGAACTGAACACAATACTCCAAGTGTAGTCTGACCAGAGTTCTATAGAGCTGCAACATTACCTCGCGGCTCTTGAACTCAATATCCCAACTAATGAAGGCCAACACTCCATACGCCTTCTTAACAACCCTATCGACCTGCGTGGCAACCTTGAGGGATCTATGGACGTGGACCCCAAGATCCCTCTGTTCCTCCACACTGCTAAGAATCCTGTCATTAACCTTGTACTCCACCTTCACATTTGTTTTATTTACTTTTTTTATCTTCCAACTTCCAGGCTGCAAAAGTCCATGCATATACTTATATTTAAATCTGGCTGGCAACCACACTGTGAGAATCTGGCTGACGTAACTTTATGATGCATTTTGTCTCTCTCCAACTTAAAACCCACAGAGTGGTTGGCACAAAGTAGTGCAAGATCATCATTTATATAAAAATTGTCAATTCCCACACTCACTCCACTGTAGGCTGGATGTTGATATCAAGGATTAATTGGTGCCAGAGGTGTGCAGAAGGCTGGAGGACCAGCAGAAGGACAGGTCTCCCTCCTCCAATAATTATTAGGCCTATTACAAAGGTGTGCACATGCCTATCATATATGCACTTAAAGTGTCTCTTCAAAAACTCTAAATTTCTACATGTCTTTTGTTGGCGACCCAGTAAATTTCAGCATCTGTGTCCAAATGATAAGTTCAAGATGGCCATGCCCTCAGGTTAGAATTATGTTTAAAAGGAGGGAGAGTTAAAATTCATATCTGCAGTGCAACAGAATTCTCTTAAATTTGTACTCCCTTCAAACAGAAGTCACAAGGGAATTGGGAAAGTATTCTATTGTTCATCTTGCACCTTATTGTCTAGCTGCACTGCACTTACTCTGTAGCTGTGACACTTTACTCTGCATTCTGTTATTGTTTTACCTTGTACTACCTCAATGCACTATTGTAATTAATTGATCTGTAAATGATATGCAAGACAAGTTTTTCACTGTACTTCGGTACATGTGACAATAATAAACCAATTCCAATTTACAAAAGCATTTACAAAGTTTGAGCAGCAATGGCCAATGAATTGATATAGCTATGGATAGAATTTTTAATAAAGTTCCTAAATAATCATTTACAAGGTCATATAAAATACTTGGAATAGTTACAGTTTTTAGAAGATGCATGTGAACATTCTATAAAGATCAACAAGTGGTCATAAATTATGGATTGAAGTGCATTCATGGAGAGGAAAGATGGTCAATGAACGTACAAGAGAACAAGGGGAGTTACGATAAATATCAATATCACTGCAAATGAGAACATAAGCACACAATGATAGGAGTAAACCCATTCATTTCTTCAAGCCTGCTCTGGGATTCAATTAGATCATGGCTGATTTTCTACTTCACCAGTTTCTGGCCAAATCTTCAATGAGAATTCAGTCAGTGTGGAGGAGGAGGAAAGCAGTCATGAATATATTTGCAGTAGACAAGAAGGATTTCAGAGAATAGAAGGCAGAGCTGAGGAAAACTAAAGAAGTGTAGAGCAAGGAGATGAGATTAAAGCAAAATGGTAAAGAGGAACATATCATCTTTACTGAAAACAGGATTTAGTAATTCATGTCCTAATTGTAAAATTTTGTATTTGACTTTGCTCAATTATTGCTGGTATTCACTCATATGCATGCATGCAGAATAGAAAGTGATCCAAACTTTTCCAAATACAGCTGAACTACACTCCTTATTGCAAATACAATTCAACAAATCAACTGCGTAAAACATGCACGAAAGAGAACAACCAAGGAAACACTAAATGTTTCAAATATTTGTGTCAGTAATAACTCTCAGTACTCATGGTTTGTTGTTGAACTCCAAACACTAAATATGATATTTTGCCATGAATTTTGAAGCATTATAATCTGAAATACTTTTACTCATGGCAGTTCTTTTCTTCCCAAAGAACGAAAAATAAATCCGACAGCTCATGCAATGATACATGCAATCAACTTCACTGCAGTTTAACTTACAAAGTTAAACCATAGGACAACACACAAGTAGTTTGAATTATTCAGTCTTTTTAATCTAAGGTATTTTTGCTGAGTTCTACAATGGCAAATTGGCATGCCGTATGTACCAACTACATTATTATGTTATAAAAGTGCATGCTAAAGCTATTGGCATTGCATAACTATGTGAAAAGCATGCAGCAAAATTTATACAGCTGCATCTACCTGAAAAGCCAAGGGTTATGTAAATGTTAAACATTGATTTTATGCAAAAAAAATAAGAAAGGGTTTGAACAATCACAAAATTGGAAGGCAAATTGGTTTCACTGGCAAAAAACATTCATTAAAAATAAATTTGGATAAAAACCATTAAACCAAAGAGCAGCCATTTATTAATAGAGAAAAAAATACATTGAATGTTGCAGCTGAAAATATTTTTTGTCAAAAAATCTAGAAAAAATATTTTACAATTTTAAAGAAAAATCAATCTAAGATAGCTAACCAAAACATTAAGAGTGACATTATAATTAGGCTAACAGAATGTGAAAAATATACCTGAAATATATTAAAATGTTTTGAAAAAAGCTGAACTAAGCTACCTGTAATTCTGCAGGAAATAAGTAAACCTACTGGTGTTTACATTTACATATCAAACATTGCATTCATAACTATAAAGTTTATAAATTTCCCAAAGTATTGCAATTACATAATCATGATTTCTTATTGTATTAAGAATTGGGATTATAAACTTCTTCAAACAGCATTGCATTGCCAGTACACACAGTATTGCATTGGCTTTTAAATATAACCCAACCAATCACAGAAAAGAATCCACACATTTCAAATATGGATGTTGAAACACAACACTAAATGTTACAAGTCAGGCAGAAAAATGCTGACTTTACAGTATGCTCCAAGTAGCCTCTCCCTCCAAGATAACAATCACAAATCATAGACATAATTTTTACAACTGTTTGACCATTTAATTCAATGGAATTTGCAAAATATACTTCCACAGGAACATTTTACTCTTTGAAATAGTTTTCAACAACCAATATGTCTTGAAAATGAAATTCTATTGAAATAATTTACAGTATATTGTGGAAAATTTATCTTTCTTAATAATATTTACATTATATAGAATTTATTCTATTCTACCAGTGCTGCACAATGATTGTTTTCAGTGTGTGATATGTTGCCATGTAAGTGACAGCAAAAACATTCTGTACTGTAATTATCATACCAATGGAAATGGGGCAGGACACTGGAAAATTGCCAAGTACTTATTTAAATAATTCCACAGGTTTTTAAATGTTTACCACAGCATCTGAAAAGGCAGAGGACGTCACTGGTCACCTCATCCGAAGAATGATGATATAACTGGAAGGTAACTATAATGAAGTTAGAAACTAAGTCCAGATTTACTTCACGAATCTTACACTTGGGTCAACTAACTATGCCAAGCTGTATCAGATTGTGATTACTTTCAAGTTAGAAGAACAACAGCACTGAAATTCATCACTGTTATTCCTGTTTTTTTTTGGAGTCTTCTGATCACTAAATCCCTCCTCCGCCACTACAGCCATCCAATAATTATCTGTGGATCTTGGTATAGGTGAAATTGACAATTCATTATAGATGTAGATTTCTTTAGAATTAAAGAGAGAACTGCAGTAATTAATATTTCTTTAACAACTATTTAAAAGCCAATACACTTTGAGAATTAACCAACATTGATGGTTCTTTTTGACCAATCAGAGTTGAGCTTCAGCTCCAACCTTGACAGGCAAACCAGAAACATTAATGCAGAGACACACCACATAAAATATCAGGACAATCCACATCACTAAGGGCTTTCAAAAGAAGATTTAAAAGAGCCATCTGTAATAATTTCATCATTTTTACACAAGTATTACTACTAGTTTATTCCTTCTTTTATAGTTGGCAGAAAGAATTATAAATATACTTCTGGAAAAATGACAATTATGGATGGCTCCCTCAGCATTCCTACATATTATAAATCATGTTTAAAAACTAATTATCACCACCACAATATTCTTGAGAAATCTTGAGCAACAACAAACACTTGTACATAATTAAAGCAACAATATTCAAGGACATGATTTAGGAACTCAAAATATGTTTGTCAAACATGATTTATAATAATCTCTTGACAGGAGAATGTATAAGCACCTGGACAAAAATCCAAAAAAGAAAGTCATGGATTGTTCCTTAAGAAAGTAATTTCTTCCTGTCAAAATGTTGTATAATAAAACAGATACTAATATCTCCTCAATTTCCAATTTCCAACTGGCCATTAAGGAAAAGGTATCCTGTTGCTTGGTGCCGATGTTATATAGCAGCTAGTCCAAAGCAGATTAAAAGTAGTAACACCCTGGATCGCTTTCAGCTATATCTTGGTGCACGATTATTGTCACTTCAGGCTTATCCTGGATGTGATCATCCTCAGTTTTCTCATCATTTGCAAAATATACTGCAGTTCATAGAATGGTGAAGACGATTTTCAAATCTGATAGCACTATTCATTTTATCCTATTACAGTACCAGGAGGATAAAATAAAAATAATTGTCACAAAATTAACTGTTTTACATAGATATAGAATCTTGGTTATTTATTCTATCCTCCAACATTCTTCTTGTAAGGTAAATAAAAAAAATATATCATGGCTAATATATGAAAGTCAGGCAGAAAGAAATGCTGTGGCACTGTTAAAATTGATGATGATTATTAGGAGTGTTGTCATTAAACACAGAAACCCACCTTCCCGTCCAGTGACTGATCGTGAGGATGCCTGAAAACTAATCACTCCTGCAACATAATCGTTGGCTAGAATGACTACAGTGACAGTGTTGGAGCTGGGCAGAATACGACTGCCACCTTCAGTATGTGTCAAACGGACGAAAATGGTTTCATTGTCTTCTGGTTCTTCATCATCTATGATTATTAATGTGACAATTCTCTTATTCTCACCTGCAAGAGAAATGCAGAGAAATTGAAATGAAGTTTCTCTCTCTTTTGCTCTTTAGTATTGAAGTACAATTTAAAGTCTGTCCTTTCTTTGAATTTGCAGTTTTCTTTCCAGATACAGTGCACATCTGTAAAAAGTTTTTTTTTGTATTGGAGAAGCTGAATTAGAACAGCTTGTAAATAGCCTCTGGTGCAAAATATATTCTGATTGCTACTTTTTATAGTTACTTCTGCAAGGGTGAAAGGTAAAGAAGGACATGTTGGTGTTGGTCAGGTGTTTGTTCCACTTGAGTCTCCTCCCATGTGGAGCAAAAGCAGTGGCAGAGACCCATTGGCCCTAATGTCCTGGTTTAGTTCTGTAAAATAAAAAATTAAAAATATCCAAATAAAATTTATGGATTTAAAGACCCAGATTAGGAATGCAAATCACAAAGAAACAATCTGCAATTTACTGGGCAAAAATAAAAAGTTACAATCCCACTCAGTGATCAAAGATAAAGAAATATACATAAAAAATATACTTCATGTTAAACATTGCCCATTTTGTATTTAATATGACAAGCAGTTGAATCAGAATCTTTAAGTATTTATAACACCTACACAAATAAAATGCTTATTTTCAGAGAAGCGTTTACGCGGACACATCTATCCTACCTTCTGCAAATGTTAATATTTCACCATCACCAATGAAATCGATGTTTTTTGTAGCTGTGCCACCAACCACACTCCACTCCACAGTCACCTCACCAAGACTTCCACCACTCCTGTCTACAACTAGCTGCACTGTCAGCTGAGTTTCTTCTCTTACTTCAAGGTAACTTCCTTTGTCTGAGGCATTAATGTTTACAGCATAAAGCAGAAAGATGCCGAATGCATCTCCATTCATGGCTATGATAATAGTTGAGATGTTTGGTTGGCCAACTGTAGGCTGGTTTTCCAGAGTGACCTTTTCATTCAGCAGTTCCACATTTAAAAGCAAAATGGCAAATTTTTCATCGCGTTCTGGTATTGTGTCAGTTTGAATTAAAACTGATAGATTAGCAAATTCATTTCCTTCATGCATGATTGCCCATTGTCCAGAGACTGGCTCATAGTCAAAGCCAGCTGTGGCCTGAGTTCTCAGCAAGGCGGACACACTGGAACTGTTCTTGCGATATGTTGTGAATTCTATGCTGGGGGCCAATATGTCAGATGATGAAATTATCCAGGAACAATTGGCCTGCCCAGAGGTATTACTGAATGAGAAAGCTAAGCAAGCTTGTTCTTTGAGACAAGAAGCTGCACAGGCACGTAAAGCATCCATCTCCAGAGAAACATTCAGCTGGAATATAGGTTGTCCATCTGCAATTCCAAGAACTGGGGATTCATAATAAGAGAGCAGGTCTTGTCCTTCTTTTATCAGAAGGTCCACAAAATCAATCTTAGAGGTGCTGTAAAATAATCGCAGTTGCCCAAAATGGCCTCCACTACATGGAAAGCAAACACAGTAAAACACTATCAGAAAACATGAACAGAGACCACATTCACTCATTGTATCTAGTTATTGATCCACACTTCAAACCAAATATTCAGTTACAGTACAAATAAGTGTCAAGAGAAAAGCATTATTACATTAATGCTGGCAATTAAGTTTTGACAGCCACATTGCAGTAAAGACTTCATATCTTTAATTAATTAATATGCATGAATAAAACCAACAAATTCATTTATATTGCACTCACAATGCAAACAATAAATCAAATACATAACTGCACAACAGTTCTCAATGACTCATGAAGTATTAAATTTTATTCTATTTGCAGGATGTGGATAGTGCAAACATATATTGTCCACTCTGCGTTGCCTTTGAATAGTGGAACCAGTGAAGAGCTAACAACATCATGGGTCTGTGATCACAAAAGCCTGAAGATTTCCTTCACTGCAGGATATCAGAGAACCAAATAGGTTTTTACAACAATCTAGTAATTTCACGATTCATTGCTGCATAGGCGGCTTCATTTGCTGAGGGGTTGAGATTGGAAATGAACATTGTGCAATCATCAGTGAATAACCCACACATTTGACCTATGATGGAAGGTCTCAATGTAGCAGCTGAAGACGTTTTGGCTACGGACGCTGCCCCGAGGATTTCCCGCAGTTATATAACCATGGCAATAATGTGATTAACAGAGATAAGAAGAGTTCTAGTGTACTTAATGGAGAGAAAGCATGCTCATTATATGCCTAGAAATTCAATCCTGGTCAGTAGTATTAATTGTGCTACACAGCAGCTTCAGCATGAAGTTGCAGTTTGTTCGGCTGAAGTCTTGGCACTGATGATTAGTGATAAATCTCTCAGCAACAAAATTTAAACCAGAAGCAAAATGAAATATTAATTAAAGGGTGGACAGGAAGCAACAGAAAAATTAAGATAGGGTTAAGGGAAATAGATGAAAGAGACAGATATAAAATGTTTCTTAAAAAAAAGGTGGAACTTTTAAGGGAATTATCAATAATTCCACACCAAAGTTTGAGAGCTTCTCAGCATAAGTGCCGACAAGTTCAGGATTCCCATGCGGAAATTATATGGTTATATTGTGAAATTTAGCCTAAATTTCTTGACCTCTCTTTATCAGCAACTCTCTGACAACACTCTGATGTGGGATTCCTCGTGGTACTGGGCAGGAGGGCCTGAACCTGCTGCAGTTTTCCAGCAAATGAATTCTGTTCACTGAACCTGTGCTAGTTAGATCTGATGCAAGAGCAGCAAGTTAGTGTTAGATTATTTACATTCCTACGAATTAATTGAGTTAACTTCATCGGTTTAATTATTTAAAATGGCTTTAATTTAAACCTGTTTTAAGAAGTTTTTTTTCATTCCTTCAGTAACCTTTAACACTTGTAATGTTCTTTTGAATATTTTTGGTTGTCAGGGGCATTCAGGGGTGTTTAAAGTACTTGACAGTTTTTCTGCTTTTTCTTGGGCAGAGCTCATTTCAGCTTACTCAAGAGATAGCATTAGACCACATTATGCCCTGTCACCACAGAGCACCATCAATATTGGCTTATCCTGTACTTACAAGTTGAGTCAGGTGGGAACTACTGGAATTAAATTCTGGCTCACTTATTTTTTTAATCTCCAATTGTAATCTTCTAAACTAATGGGACTTCACTCTTACAAAATGACATTTTTGGGATCAATGAAGTCGACTGGTAATAACTATCACTTAACACTGAGAGATCATTCACCTCTGAAACCATTATTTTATGTCTTTCAACCATTTTCAGTGCAAAACTAGTGGGAAAACACAATAAGGTCACACCACTGCAGTCAATCATTGATCTATTGATGAGGATGACACCAATGCTACAGGGAAGCGGGGTATCTCTGATGTCACTGACCAGGTTTCTATGTTTAACAACAAATGCATGTATTCTAGAAGATGCTTTCATCTACTCCCTATTAATACTAAGACACAAAACCCTGAAAGCATGTACCACCAGGCTCAAGGACAGCTTCTACCCCGCTGTTATAAGACAATTGAATGATTCCCTAGTACGATAAGATGAACTCTTGACCTAACAATCCACCTCGTGTGACTCTGCACCTTATTGTCTACCTGCACAGCACTTTCTCTGTACTGTAACACTTTACTCTGTACTCTGTTATTGTTTTACCTTGTACTACCTCAATGCACTGTTGTAATGAATCGATCTGTATGGAAAGTATGCAAGACAAGTTTTTCACCGTACCTCGGTACATGTGACAATAATAAACCAATTTATAATTTTACATGCCTGTGTTGTTAGTCTCAACATGGTTACATAGTGAAATTTAGCCCATATTATCCCAAAATGTCACAAAAAAAGAACTTAATATGTAAACTTTCACAGCAGATTGCACACCTTCTCGCCACTGTGATATTTGCTCTGGAATTTCTTTCCAGTGGCTCCTGAACTTTGTAAACTGTCTGTGTGAAACGAACAGTACCATATGGGTTGTCATTTGCTGGAACAATAATATTCACCACATTGTTTCTCCCAACAGAGCTCCCATAAGTAGAATGGGTAAGTTTCACCTGAATGATCTGAAAGAGAAGATTCAATTTTAAACTGTTTACCAGCCACATAAAAACTGATGTCAAAGTTATTCTTTTGAAAAGGAATAAATTTAAGTTTCCAAGCAAAAATTCAGCTCCAGTTTCTAGAAACCTGGGTCCCATCTTGCTTTTGACCCTCCTCCACTTTCCCCCACAACCCCGTTGAACATCCAGCTGTTATTGACCCTACGCAAAGATGGGCTCCCTCTCCACCCCAGCACCAATGAATTTCTTGGCCATAATATACGCAGATTTTACAATGGAGAGGGTGGGCTAATAAGGAATGCAGTCACTGACCTAGGGCCTAGGTATTTAACTTCCATGTCCTCATTTAATATCCATCTGCCCACCCCTACTCAGCATGGGAGGCAAGACACTACAGATCAGTGGCCATCAAAGCCTCGTAAAAGGTCTTTGGCAAATTTTAACTCTGTCCCTGCCTGACCTGTTTGGTGTTTCCAGCATTTCTGTTTTCATTAGAGAAGTCCAGCATCTGGGAAGCCTTGGTGGTCTTTGGTTGGCCACCGGGCTTGACTAACAGTTTTAACCTCTATTTTTCATTTGTACTCTGATGCTTTTTTTAAATTTTTTTGTATCATGAACAACGGTCATTGATGAAGCACTGAAGATGGGTCGGGCCAGAACACTGCCCTGAGGAAATTCTGCAGTGATATGCTAGGGTTGGGGCAATCGACATCCAACAACAACACTCATCCTCCTTCATGAAAGGTATGACAACAATCAGTGAGTCTTGTTGCCTTGATGCCCATCGACCTTAGTTTTACAGGCTCCTTAATGCTATACTCAGTCAAACACTGCCATGGTCTCTCAGTTCTTAGAGGACAACTATCGTGGAAAGGTAACAAACTGCTTGAACATTTCCTGGCATCTTTCACAGTTGGGTTGGAGGTTCCACATGAGAAAAGGAGAGACATATTTTGACAGTCTCTGGATGATGTTTTTTTTAACCTGTTGTGTTCAGAGCCTATTGGTGACCATTGAAATTCACAGAATCTGTTGATCACCTCCTGTCAGGTACACAAGAACTAGATTTATCTTATTCAACACAAATGACTTGGTTCAAATGTATATTAATTTCATGATTTCAATATGTTTAAATCATAACATAATTCATGGAATCTTTACTAATTTATCCATATCCTCTTATTAAAATGCCATTTCATAAAAACTGGCCATCTATTAAGTGGCCAACAATGGCTAGGTTGTCATACGCATAATTGATATTCTTGTGACTAATTAGCAATCATTCTTGATTTTAATCTGAAAGCCAGCTATAAAGTACCGAGGCAAAAGGCTGAAAGTTAATTGCCCATTTAACTTTATTATCTGTGGTAAGGATCTATATGCAAACAGCAAAAAAAAATGACGTCAGGTCAGTGTGCACAGAGCTCTATAAACATTTTGCAGGATGATTTAGTGCCTCTTAAAGTTATGTGCATTATATTGTGGTACCACTTTGAAAACTCCACAGAGCTAACTGCAATTTCACGAAGAGTATTCACGAAGGCACAGTAGTGTAGCAGTTAGCGTAATGCTATTACAGTGCCAGTGACCCAGATTCAATTCCAGCCACTGTATGCAAGGAGCTTATACATTCTCCCCATGTCTGTGTGCGTTTCCTCCAGGTGCTCCGGTTTCCTCCCACATTCCAAAGATGTACGGGTTAGGAAGTTGTGGGCGTGCTATGTTGGCACTGGAAGCATGGCGACACTTGCGGGCTGCCCCCAGAACACTCTACGCAAAAGGTGCATTTCACTGTGTGTTTCGGTGTACATGTGACTAATAAAGATATTTTATCTTATCTTATAATCTGAATAAATTCACTCTGTCCTTACCTCTTCAATTTCAGGGATATCATCTGCTAGAAGCTCCAATTGCAAAGTTTGAATAGTTTGTCCTGGAGCAAAAATTATTTCTCCCAAGGTCTCCTGGAGATCGCTGGTAATTTCATGCTCATTCATTGTGGCAACCCAATGGACTGAAACAGTACCAAGCGTCCCAGCATTTCGAACAACTGGCAGATTTATCTTTGTAGTTTCAGATTCTGGTTCTGCAACAATGAATTCTGTCCCTTCGAAAACTATTAAAGAAAAGCCTATAGAATTAACTTAATTTTATAGTCTTAAGATTCCAAACCAATTAATGTAATACAATAATCTGCTTTGAGTTGTCTGGTGAAATGATCCAACTGGTGAAAACAATACTCCACATTGGCACTATTGTTAGCACTAAGTTAGCCAGCTGCACATTAAAACACCGCTGTGGACCCTGAGCAAAATCTAGGCTAATATTTCAGTGTTGTTTCAACGGATTGCTGCACTGCTCAATGTACTGTCTAATCAAATGAGATTTTAAGCCATGTCCACCTTTAGGTCTAAGATAGGCAGCATACCAGGAGCACACAGAACTGGTGACCTGAAACAAGGCTGAAGGTCACATCAGCACATGGCTGACAAACTGGTTGAAAGCCATTTTCACTTTACCGGTCACAAGAAGGGGCAGGTGCATGATGTAGAAAGTTTAAATGGGAGTTATTCAAGCAAACTATGGAAATAAGGCGAGAGAATCTTTGAGAAGACAGCAAGTGCTCGTAGAAGGACTTAGCCAACCCGCAGAGTCCATGCAATATTTCCTTTGACATATCTTTGGAGCAATGGATGAGGAAACTCTTAGCTGATGGACTAAGGAGCATGATTTGCCAGCTAGCATAGCTCACCACAATCCTTAACTTGCTGCCACAGTCTCTTTGCATGATGGTACAGGTTCTAGCCACATTTCCAAATCTTAAGTGCACAGCTATGGCAAACACACTACCAATACTTTCCTTTTCAAGAGAAAACCAGGCACCAAGATGAGAGAGCCATGATATATGCAACATTCATCCAGCCCCTTATTCTCCTTTAGATGTATTCATACATGGAATGTTATCACTAGCAATCCTGCATTTATTGTCCATTCCTAATTGACCCCAAATTAAGGAAGCAGATAGGAAGCAGTGTGTCAAAAATCAGACACTGGCTATATTCTTTCCCTTATGTACCTGATGGGATCTTTCAATAATTCAGTAGTTTGATAGTCACCATTATAGCTGCAAAATTTTATTCCAAATTCTACCATACTTTTCTACCGTAGAGTGTAACCATGGTATTTTGAAACAAAGATTTAAGTGCATCAGGCTAAGGCTCCCAAAAACCTATCTCAGACAGTGCGAGCCACAGTTTGCTACATTCTGTCTGCTTGAGTTTCTGAGGGTCTGTTTGCAGACATAGCACTTTTGCTGCTGCCACTGCCAACTTAGCTGAGGTTCTGGCAACCACTATGAGGGGTACTAATTGAAGCAAGTATTACTCCTTTGTGGAGATACAAGAGATTCTGCAAATACTGGAATCTGAAGCAACATACACAAAATGCTGGAGGAACTCAGCAGGTCAAGCAGCATCTATGGAGGGAAATAAACAGTCGATGTTTCGGTTTGAGACCCTTCATCAAGACTGGAAAGGAAGAGGGTGGAAGTCACCCACCTACCTTCCCCCTCTCACCTGGACTCACCTACCACCTGCCAGCTCGTGCTCCTCCCCCTTCCCCCACCTTCTTATTCCGGCTTCTGCCCTCATCCTTACCGGTCCTGATGAAGGGTCTCGACCCGAAACGTCGACTGTTTATTTCCGTCCATAGATGCTGCCTGACCTGCGGAGTTCCTCCAGCATTTTGTGTGTATTACTCCTTCGTGGTCAGTTTGGTTCAATAATTAACATTGGTTTCTTTTAACTTATGTATTAAAGCTGTTGTGTGCAAATTCCCAACTCATGACCCAGGCCAAGGTATAAAAAAAATGTCTAGCATTCCCTTTTCTATTTGCACTCCACAATAGTAAAGTTTTAAAATGCATCCTGACCCAGCACTTCAATAACCTAAGTTTATAGCGGTGTGATGTTCTGACAGGTAAATAGGGTAAAGATATGGATTCAAGGGCCAATTTTAATGAAGTATTCTATTGACAAGAGGAACTTAACTCACTGGCCATGCTTGGTGAAGAATCATAAGGAGCATGCCCACATTTTGTACACACATCCTTTAATTTCATTCATGAATAAAATCTTAATAACCCATAAATACAACATTACCACTCAATGTTGTCTCAGGGGTTGTTCAAGACTGGGGAAAAGAAAACTAATCATGCATTTCTGGAACCATTTAATTTCTAAACTTTTCACTTTACCAAAGGATCCATAAGGGTCATCAGAAGCCTCAATAGTAATAGTTGCCTGTGTAATAGCTCCAAGCACAGCTCCTCCTGTGGTCTCATTAATGAGCTTAACATGAAATGATTCTTCAAGTTCAGGAATGATGTCATTAAGAAGGTAAATTGGCACTGCTTTGCTCGTTTCACCTTCGAGAAGGATGACATCAGAGGATGCTATACTGTAATCTTCACCTACAGGAATAATTTAAGACATACTACCAGTTATTTTTTTTGCAAAGTATTAGTATTTATAAAGATTCTAACATGTCACTATAAAATTCTACAACCGGACACCATGTGTTTCATTCCATAATATTGGTAGACATTCTATTATGTACTATAATGTTTATGCAACAGAAATTTTATCAATAAGTCACTCATGTTGTACCATAGATTTACAAAATGATTACTGCACAGAAAGATTGTGCCCTCAGCAGCTCTCTACCACAACAGTGCTCTAGTCAACCTACCAAGCCTTTCAATAATCCAATAGTTCAAAGTTCAGCATTATAGTTGCAAATGAGAAGACGTACAGGAGTGAGATAGATCAGCTGGTTGAGAGGTGTCGCAACAACAACCTTGCACTCAATGCCAGCAAAACCAAGGAATTGATTGTGGACTTCAGGAAGAGGAAATTGGGAGAACACAGACCAGGGGTCAGCGGTGGAAAGAGTGAGCAGCTTCAAGTTCCTGGGCATCAACATCTCAGAGGATCTATCCTGGGCCCAACACATTGATGCAATCACGAAGAAGGCACGCCCATGGCTCTATTTCATTAGGACTTTGAGGAGATTTGGTATGTCACCAAAGATTCATGCAAATTTCTACAGATCTACGGTGGAGAGCATTCTGACTGGTTGCATCACCGCCTGGTATAAAGCCTCCAATGTGCAGGATCGAAAGAGGCTGCAGAGAATTGAAGACTCAGCCAGCTCCATTATGGGCACAACCCTCCCCGCCATTGAGGACACCTTCAAGAGGCAGTTCTTCAAGAAGGCAGCATCCATCATTAAGGACCCTCACCATTCAGGACATGACTTCTTCTCCTTACTACCATCAGGGAGGAGGTACAGGAGCCTAAAGGCCCACACTCAACACTGTACTGCTGCCACAAAACAACAAATTTCATGACATATGTCAGTGATAATAAACCTGATTCTGAACTTTTGTTCCAAATTTACTTAATTACTTGAAGTTGAGTTAAAGATTTGTTGTGTTGAGATTTGAACTCACGTTTCTGGATCAATGATCCAGATATGTAGATGCTGGTCTATTTTTAACCACATTACCCATTAAAAATTATAGCTGCGAAGGAACAAATGTTGCCCCTCCATCGCTGGATGATTACAGTCTTCTACAGTATCTTCACACCTCAGTAACACAGGAACAATGGGTCCACCAGGAACACCATTAAGTGTAACAATAGTATTTTGAAACACAGATTCAAGTGCCTGAATCAGGCTAAGGCTCCCAACAACTTATCCCAGACAGTGTGAGCCAGTTTGCTACATTCTATCTGCTCAAGTTTGCGAGTGTCTGTTTCCAGATTTTTCTCCACCATATATCTGTGCACTTCTCACCTGAAGGCCACAGCGAAGCCTGCCTCCGACACATCTGCAGGCAGTGTGGAAGTTTTTTTTCCAGCTATTACTCTTAACTGTCACACCCTTTACTTTAAACCTGTGACCTCTTGTCCTCAACCCTACCCTAAGAGCCTACCACAATCCATTCTGCTCAGATATAGAACATAGAACAGTACAGCACAGAAATAGGCCCTCCGGCCCATGATATCAATGCCGACTATGCCGATCAAAGCATCTGCCTGCACAAGGTCTATCCCTCAATTCCCCATCTGTTCACGTGCCTGTCCAAATGCCTCTCAGACGTTACTATCATACCTGCTTCCACCACCTCCCCAGACAACATATTCCAGACCCCTCATGATTTTATATGCTTCCAGAAAATCTCCCCTCACCCTTCTTTTCTCCAAGGAAAACACTCCCACCTCTCCAATCTATCCCTATCACTATGTTCCCTCATCCCAGGAACCATGTCCATAAATCATTTCCGGACCCTTCATGTCATGTAGCAACCAGCATTGAACACTATACTCCAAATGAGGCCAGATCAACGTTCATAAAGGTCCAGCATAAATTCCCTGCTTTTATAGCCCATGCCATTTGTAATTATTGTATCTTTAACAAAGCTTGCAAAATTGCAAGTGGACCCTCCATCAGCATGACCTGTTAACGCACGGACACCTTGATGTGAGTAGTGGCCTCTAGTGGAAGGCACCACACATTTTTGGGGAATCCAATCAAATGAGAGGCCAGCTTTGGCAAATACTTAAGGGTGACCCGCCAGAGGAAGTCCCAACTTGTGCTTGGAATGTTCCCTTGAGTTAAAGAGTACATTTTAGCTGCAAGTCTCTTTCTGGCCCTACTGATGAAGCCCGGGCCAACTGAAACCGTGAGAGTCAGCTGAACATGGTGATGTAAATAGATGAGGTGAAGAGTTGGTTGCCAGAGTCAGATGAGGGATTAGTACAGGACAGATTATTAATAACGGCTGGGGAACTTCAGCCACAAAGCAACAACTTCAGTATTCCCAATGTAATGAATATTCACGTGTAAAAATTTTAATTAACATACAGGACTTCACTCCGTGTGTAATACCAATAAGAATTCATATATCCTACCAGCTCTTGCTGTCATTGACAAAGCTTGGAATTTTACAGAAACATCTGCAAATATGCCTCCAGTCCTCGTCACATTGATTATCGGTCCAATGTAATTTTCAGGAACCCGTACAGCAGAAGTAGAGAGCTGCAGCGTACCAAATGCATCATCATTGGCATCGATTATCACTTGGGCTATGATGTCATTCCTTGATCCAAGGCGTGGAGAACCAGCAACTAATGCATTGAATGAAAGCATCATTGATGTATATATTATTACAGTCCATGTGAAAAATCAGGAAATAAGAAACATTTAATAAGACAAAAGTCATTTCTAATCCTGCGGGTAAACTTGATGTATCATGTATTCTTTCCACACGCCTAGTGACACAAAGCAATCTACTTTTTTTCTACAGTCTTTACATAAAAAAACTTTTTTATATGAACCCTGAAACCAATACCAATTTACAATCATACCATGAGACACAAGTATTCCCTAGATATCAATCCAGTACCCAGAAACAAAAATTCTGATCCACTCTCTGAGTAAACTGGATATTATTGGTTATGTTGTATAACAGAATAGGGAAGTTGCTCACTGAGTAAAACTATACATGAATGGAACCAAATACTTCTGAACCAATTTTGCATTCAATCAATTTTCCAAAGTTAGGGTGATTGAAATGACCAATTTATCTAATGCACAGTACAGATAAATATATTTGTAGAGTGGCACTGTAAAGTATTTAGAGTGCAGTGAGATTGATCTGCTGAGACAGCTCCAGTCAGCATCCACGACAAGATTTCTGATGGAACCATTAATAACTGAGTGCTTGGTGGATGTAATTTGAGTGATCCTACACTGTGTTCTGATAAACAAATAATCAGGACGATGTGTCAAAACATTGGTTATATTCCAAAAAGCAAAGGATTTATTTATTTGTACATTAGCTATCTAGATTGGGGTAAAACTTCATTAAAAGATGAGAACATAGAACAGTACAGCAAAGCGCAGGAACAGGCCCTTCGGCCCACAATGTTGTGCCGAACCAATTACATGAGTAATAAAATGCCCAGCTAAACTAATCCCTTCTGCTTACACAATGTCCACATCCTACCATTTCCCTCACAGTCATGTGCCTATCTAAGAGTTTCTTGAATGCCCCTTTCGTATTTGCCTCCACCTCCATCCCAGGCAGCAGATTCCAGGCATCCACCACTCTCTGTGTAAATAAACCTGCCCCGCATATCTCCTTTAAAGTTACCCCCATCACCTTAAATGCATGCCCTCTGTTATTAGACATTTCAACCTTGGGGAAAAGATACTGGCTGTCTACTCTATCTATGCCTCTCATAACCTTATAAACCTCTATCAGGTCTCCCTTCAGCCTCTGCCGCTCCAGAGTGAACAGCCCATGTTTGTCCAACCTCTCCTCACAGCACGTGCCCTCTAATCCAGGCAGCATCTTGGTAAACTTCTTCTGCCCCCTCTCCAAAGCTTCGACATCCTTCCTACAATGGGGCAACCAGAATTGTTTGCAATACTCTAGATGCGGCCTAACTAAAGTTTTAATAAAGCTGCAGCATAACTTCCTGACTGTTGAACTCAGTGCCTCGACTAATGAAGGCAAACATGCCACACGCCTTCTTTACTGCCCTATCAACCTGTACAGCTATTTTCAGGGAACTGTGAACTTGGACCCCAAGATCCCTCTGCTCATCAACACTGTCAAGGGTCCTGCCATTAACAGTGTATTGTCTCTTTACATTTAAAATGATTTCCTTTTGCATTCACATTCACACTTATTTCGGATTAGCACTCTGATAACTTATTTTTATATTGGATAAAATATCTGTAAGGAAGATCATACGGGACTTATCTGCTGAGTGTTTCTTTTTACAGCAAGCATGTCCTAATATACTTTCTGCTGGTGTTGGTTCTCAAGAACCCAGTGTGGTACTTCAGTGAAGTGGCAAGGAAAACCAATAATAATGAAATCTGCCTGCCTTTTCTGAAACTTCCTTCTGACCACACCAGTTTCAAAATTTAAGTAAAGCTGTTTGAGAAACCATTTGTTATTTTACTGATACATGAAGGTCAGTGATCATATGGCTGAAGTGGGCCTGTGATGGCTCGCACCACTATCAGTCATTTAGAACTTGCATCATCTATTGTACTCTCTTTTCAGTCACTAATGTTTCTTCAGAGGCTCTGGAAAACTTAAATCACATTCTCTCTTTAATCTCAGCTCCCCAGAAGCAGACTGGATAATATGTCTCATTCTATTGTTATTATTTCAGAGATAATAGAAGCATAATTAATCCAATGGTAATTGTATATAAACTTAACTGTTTCGTTCATAAAATATTCCTTAGAGTCATCTGACACACCAACAGACAAGTTAACAATCGTGTTCAGTGTGCTCCAGAAAAGCTTGGAAAAATATTCTCTGGTGTCAGAAATAATTGCTAAATAATAATTCATGATCAGTTCCTGCTCACTACTGTAACAATTACTGAACCAATCAATTAAAGCAGATCTATAATAGTCACTATACCTGCTCTACTTATAATTTCAGTGATATTCGGCCACAAGTCCTTCCATGAACCTATTAAACCATAAAGATCACATCTGCACAAAGCAGCGTACAACTTTCGCCCAGTTAGCGGACATTTACTTAAATGATGTTCACCACAAAAAAGGGTTTAATTTAATTTGTCATTTAACTAAGATTTAATTCATGCAGCAATGGTAGAGTGACTGTCTTTCAAACACAGGTCCACAGGTCATTAAAAACCAGCAACACTTAACAATCTTTTTTGATCAGGTTGATGGAAACTAAATTTTATAAGCACTTGTGCTTCTCTAATTGGCAATTATGGCCCTTCAGTAAATATCTTGTATGTTCCGGCTTGTCAAAACATAGTTTGATTTTGATTTACTTCATCTTCACAGGGAGCTTCTGACTTCTTTTCTCAACAGTCACAACAGCTGGTATCCCCCACAAATATTAAGGACTTACTTACCCTCCCACTGGGAAAACTTTTGTATAATGGAGTGTTATTCGGAACCTAACACTATGTCATTTGGGAACAGCTGCATCTTCTTCCCAGCCATGCAGACCCTGATGAAGGCTACCATCGTAAAAGCAAGCTTCAAGGTTGTTTTCTAACCTCACTTTCATTTCAGTGATAGGTTCTATTGATGTACTAAATACCTTATTATTGGGGAAAGGGAATAAAATTGCCATCAGCCAAGCAAATAAGATCTAAAAGTATACTTTTCATTAGCCGGTAATTGTACTTAACTGCCCATTACTGACTCCAAACCCAAATTGTTCCTAAAGGACACTTCAGTTTTATTTACATGCATTCTTTATGAATGCTAAAATGTTGAGTGCTAAAATGTTCTATCATTCATGAATGATAGAAAAATAGGGGGCTCTGTGGGAGAGAAGGGTTAGATACATCTTAGAGCAGGATAAAATGTCGGCACAACTTTGTGGGCCGAAGGGCCTGTACTGTGCTGTAATGTTCTACGTTCTACTTATTCCCTCTTGGAGCATTACCTGGTGCAGACATAAGCATTCCAGGTTACTCTGCCTGAAAAGGCATGTAAACTGACAATGCATTTGGGATGGGAGGGGGGGGGGGCAATACCTGCTTCGTGCGCGAGGCCCAAGCTGTAACATTCTACTGCAGGAGGACCTATAGTGGAGCAGACAGAGAGTCACAATTGCAGGTTGGGCATTGCAAGTTGTGAGTGGTGGTCACATAGGAGAGAGACACAGTTTGGGTTGTTGGAGTGGAAAGGTTGAAACTTCCATTGGGTTAGACTGAGAGTTTAAGCGTCAAAGCAGGGCATGGGGCAGGGCAGAGGGAGGGGAGTCAGAGTGTATGGAGGAACGTGGTGGAAATGCAAACTATTAATCCCAGCTGTTTTCCAGAGATAGGTTCCACTGCTAGCCCATTGGAACATGTCGGGAGTAAATGTCTATTGCAATGACGCACTCAATGGCTTGAGCAATACAACCAAATAGACTAAAAATCTAGTCAACCATTTTGGATTACTCACTTGGTCTGTCCTGCTCCCCTTTCAGCAGCACGACATTACGTAACTGGACAAACACAGACTCTGGCCTCTCAGGTTCTGCATCATCCAGAATGGGAATAGTTATATTAGCTTCCGTTTGATTGGCTTCAAAGATTATTGACCCAGATATGGCAAGATAATCACTTTCCTCCATTGCCCGAGCAATGAAATATGGCAGATCAGTTGACTCTGTGTCATCCACAGTCGAGTATGTGACAACAGCAATACCCATGAGTCCATTAATTCGTTCAACTGTCAGCGTCACATTTTGGTCCTCCTCCTCAACTCTGATAGGTCGACTTCTTATAGAAAAGATGAACACACCATAAGGATCATCATCAGCTAAAACTGTCAAGGTGGCATTTACTAGAATTCCCAGGCGTCCTTTGGAAACATTAGTAATATAAATCATAAAATCTTCATCCAATTCCGGCACATCATCTGAAGCCACCTGTAGCACAATGTTGGCCAGAGATTGTCCCATTTCGAATGTGACATTGCCATGGGTATTGACCAAAGTATTGTAAGGGTCAGAGACCACATCCCAAAATAAAGTAACCTGGGACAGAGCACCACCAGCACGTATCACCTAAAAATTCAAACAATTTGTTAAGTTGAATTATAAGGCATATTTCTAATTATAAAGTTTTGTCAGAGTTACTTAAATTAATGGAACAATTATGCATTAACAAATTTAACACTGCAAAATAAGCATTGGAATCCTTGTAATATGTTTCACTACATGTTCAACTTGTCACCGAACACTCTAACAAACTTCTACAGACGTACTGTTGAGAGTATCCTGACTGGTTGCATCATAGTCTAGTTTGGCAATTTGAATACGCAGGAACGCAAGAAGCTGCAGTGAATAATGGACTCTGCCCAATACTTCACAGGCACATTCCTCCCCACCATTGGTAGTATCTACAGGAGGTGCTGCCTCAAGAAGGCAACATCCATCATCAAAGATCCCCACCATCTGGGCCATGCCATCGTTTTGCAGCTACCATCTGGCAGGAGGTACAGAAGCCTGAAGTCCCACACCACCAGGTTCAAGAGCTTCAACCATTCGGTTCTTGAACCAACCAGCAAAACCCTAATCACTACAGTTTAGCAACACTATGACCACTTTAATCACTTTGCACTAAAATGGACTTTTTTTTTGTTCTATTTGTGTTTTCCTGTAAAAATTGTGTATAATTTATGTATAATATTTTTTTCTCTTGTGAATGCTGCTTATCTGATGCTGTGTGCCTGTGATGCTGCTGCAAGTAAGTTTTTCATTACACATGTACTTGTGCATATGGCAATAAATTCGACTTTGACCACAATTTCTATTTTGCATCCCAGATAAGACATTTACCTACAGGCAAGATAAAATACTGACCTGAAATAAAACAATGTCATGACTCCCTTCGGGTTCTGTACCGTCTGTGTGCAGAGAGTCATTGCTGAACTGGAACACTCCATATGCATCATCAGAGGCATCAATAGTAACTATGATTTCAGATGCTATTGCAAGGTTAGCTGCAAATCAAAACATTTGAAACATCATTTCATTGCTAACTGATTTTATAGAAATTCCTACTGATTTTATGAAATGACTTGCATTTTAAGAATACATTAGACTAATATTTAAAATAAAATTAATTTTCCAAGGGAAATAGTAAATGGGCAGATCCTTCATTTATCCCCACACAAAGGAGTTGCATCATTAGAAATTCCTGACCTGTCCCAGAAATTTAGTCCTGTAATTCCTTAATTAGGCTTGAGAGGAGCTTAGAGTAGCAAAGGACATACGTAAGTGGCATTATGGTCTTTTGAAATTTCCAACAAAGATATAGTAATCCAGGGATCTGGATTAATTGTAAATTAAAATGACCACCATGATAAATTGAAAATTTGAATTGTTAAAAAAAAATCTGAAATTGAAAAAGACAAAAGCGTTTCTGAAATGGTGACAAGAAGCTAGCAGATGACATAACATTCCAAACGATCTTTTAGGAAAGAAAATCCGACAACCAGCATGGTCGACAAGAGACTGCAGATGATGGACTCTGGGGTAACTAGCAAACTGCTGGAGGAACTCAGCAGGATGAACAGTATCTGTGGGGGGGGGGGGGGGGGGGGGAGGGTGGGAAGGAATGTCAACATTTCGGGTAAAACCTACATCAGGACTACTCTGCCAAAACTACTCCGCCAAAACTACTCCAAATTCCTTTCAAGTCACTGCTCCAGTTCAAACCTTCCTTACCTGCATTCGGGCACTTTTCCGTTCTCCTCTCTCCTGCTTAGGTCTGACTCACCCCATCCCACTATCCCTTAAATATGTATTATCGAACTCCTAAAATATAGCTATGGACAGCAAAACTCCGATAATCCGGCATGCTTGGGACTTTGTTGGTGCCAGACCCGCACACTTTCTGGACTTCTGGTGGCTTTTATTCCTATTAATGCCCCAACAGATATTTAATTCACTTTGTGTTAAGGTGTTACACAGCATTATAATAAATTTCCCAGTGAATTCGACAAGTTTAACGGGAGAATGGGAAACAGGACCCTGCTCAGTTTCGAGAGAGTGTGGGACCTGCTGCCCTGGTGAGTCGGAACGGAATGCAGGAAACATCACCAGGTGAACCAGATGCCAAATCATTGGGATTTCTGAAAAGTTGGATAATGGATCATTGGAGATATACTTTATAAGCTAAATCAAAATAAGGCCCCAAAACCTCCATTGACATAGTTGTTTACAGAAAGCTTAAATTCAGTTTCCTGTAAAACATTTCACTGCCATCTACTTTCCAAGAAACTTTCTATTTGGAACAAATATATTTTGAATATCTACAGAGGATTTTCTAAGATCTAGCACACTTCTAGACAGGTCACAAGGCAACAGACAACTGACGGGCAATACTTAACAGCTGAACAATATTTTTTAAACAGAAGCTTTTTAAGATGCTTTAGTAAATTCCTCTTTTCCAGCAAAGTTCCATACAGGATACATCACATGATCCTCTTCTCTCTGAGGTTCATTGTGTTGAAGATTCATCATCCATGCCTTTCACTCGGATTCATTGAGAAATGCTTAATCTCCCTTTAATGTCCATGCTCCTACAACCTACAGCATTTAATAACCAAATTTGGTGCAAGACAGGTGCCATTTTTCAGACCTAGTTAAGGGACTATACACAAAATTATTACCACTCTTTGCTATATATGCCTCATGTTATATTTGCTGTGCATTTTTAATATAGCCAACTTTTATTTCAGATTTCCAGCATTAGTTCTTTTCGTACCCTTGTCTCATCCATTCCCTTTCAAACACATCAATTAGTTTTCTGTTACATTCCCTCTTCTGCATTCCTACTTGTAATGCCCAATATTTTTAAAGCAACTGTGTTCTGCTCCACTTCACCCCACTACCACTGTGAAAGTTTTCTGCTGTCTCATGGCTCTTCACGGGAATTCCTTTGTTGGATAACACCTTTCAACTCTATTGCTTTAACTGCAGTTAGCCCCGAATTTCACTTTTTTTTTACATAATGGGACAAATATTGAACACAAACATTAAACAAAAGTCATTCTGCTCTCCCAGGACAATTGACAACAAGTTGCCTATCATAAAATTCAGTTCTAGAGGAAGTATAAATATGATTCGTGAAGAAACTTAACAGCTGAGACTTTCAAAACAAAACTAAATTCTCATGAATTGAACATTGATACAGGAGACAGATTCTTATGTAAAAGATAAGAAGGGACATCAGGTCCAGGCACCATCCACCTCAACCACTTCAGGATCTCAGTGTAACCAGCAAATGAAATGAGAACGAATACATGATAGACAGAAGGTTCTTACCATGCATGTGGAAAGCTGGAAGGACAAACTCCATCCCACCATCACCACTACCGCTGGTACCTATGCCAAGCAGTTCAGCCACTTCAGAAATAAACACACAGCATATCCACAGACACACAAAAAAAACAGGTAAAACAATGAACATGAGAAAACAAACAAATGACTTTGCTGAAAGATAAGACAGAAGCTTTGAAAGATAAAGCAGTTTTCTTGTACATCAACACAGTTAATAACCATGGCAATATATAGCATTAAACTAATCAGGTAGCTTCATGATAACAAGCTGTAGCAATGTCTTGCAGTTTTTCCCCCATTAGATTTACAGCTCAGGTGGATAAACGGAAACTGAGCTGGAAAAATGCATGCCACAATGTCATAGATGTGATAGGTTTAACACAGCTCGAAGATTACTAAAGTGCCACGAGCAGGCAGCTGCTTTTGATTTCAGACATAAGAAATCTACCCAAACTAATGTCGACTGTACAAAGTGAAATGACAAACTGTCACTCATTACTTAGTGAAGAACTAATTGCATCATAACAAGGCACAAGATTAGAAACTCACCAAGTGAAAATTGATGAATCTTTATCCTACCAAACTATAGTAGAAAATCACTGCAGTTATAATGTGAAAGTTGCCTTAATCTTTCATTTGCCATTGAAAAATAAGCTTTATTTTCTTTAACAATCAGAAAGTAGTTAAATGCTCTTTGTTGTATACCTGAAAAGCTCCTATTGGTCCTCACCTTTCTCAGAGTTCAACAGCACCACTTTAAAGCTGCTGGGCAGTTCAGGAACAGAATCATCAGTGATATTTACAGTTATGTATTTATATTGCTCTCCAGGTTTAAAATCCAGAGTGCCTGCTGTATCCTGGAAAATAATTTAAATGTATTAGTAATATTTCAGTATTTGACAACTGGATATTAACGCAAATGAGGCAACCCATCCATCATCTGCAGTTCACGGGGATCACTCAAGAAATCAGTTTAATTTACTTTAGTCCAATTAATGAGACAAATGGTCTCAATAGCTTGAAATTACAATCCACACATGCACAAACACTTAATGGCTCTGGGTGAAAATTGCGCTTTTCACTATTTTGATGCATTTTTATTCATCTTTCAAGATCCTGGCATTGTTGCAGCATTTGATATCAATCTCCATTTATCCTTGAGAAGGGGAGGATGAGCTGTTTTTATGAACTGTTAAAGTCATTCTGGAGAAGGTACTCCCGCAGTGCTATTGGACAGGACTTCCAGAATTTCGACCCAGTGACAATAAAGCAACAAGTCAGAGTGGTATGTGATTTGGAGGGAATCCTATAGGTGGCAGTGTTCCCATGTTCTTCTTATGGGTTTGGCAGGTGCTGATATACCGGTATTAATTGATTTTAATTTATACATTCAAAATTAACAACCATGGAAAAATCTGCAAGTATTGCAAATCACTTAAAAGGAGATGTATCTATTAATCAGCTTTCATTATTAAGGATCATTTGCTGATCTTCACCCCTTCCAATTCCCCCTTAATTTGTTTGTTGCATTATTACACTTTATATCACTAGGTTAATCTGTTATTCAAGTCCTGAAAAATTAGTGAAATTGTGAAGGTACCACCGCAAATAAAACTGTAACAGCATTCAACCAGATATTGGATTGAGACAGTAATGAAAAAAAATACAAATTAACAATTTGAAAAGATGTAAATCTTATACAGGTGTACAAGATGATAAGAGGCATAGATCGAGTCGACAGTCAGAGACTTTTTCCCAGGGTGAAAATGGCTAATACGAGGGGGCATAATTTTAAGGTGATTGGAGGAAGGTATAAGGGGGATGTCAGAGGTAAGGTTTTGTTTTACACAGAAAGTGGTGGGTGTGTGGAACACACTGCCTACAGAGGTTGTGGGGGCAGATACATTAGGGACATTTAAGAGACTCTTAGATAGCCACATGAATGATAGAGAAATGGAGGGCTATGCAGGAGGGAAGGATTCGATAGATCTTAGAGCAGGATAAAACGTTGGCACAACATCGTGGGCCAAAGGGCCTGTACTGTGCTGTAGTGTTCTATAACAATAACAGTAATGCATCACAAATGGGATTAGTGAAACATTTGATTTTATTTAATTAGGTAAAACAATAACATTTCCATGAGCAAAAGTACGTACTCAACAATCCTATCTGCCTGGTGAAACTCATTCTCGAACCGGTCCTGAAAGAAAAAGTCCAATTCTCTCTTCTGTTGTTTGTCTCAATACCTTCCCCCTTAGCTTGTTATACAGTACAACACAGATGTCCTTTGGATGAATAAACTTTCTGTTGTGGCGACTCACCTTACCGGTATCGAACCGGCTCCTGAGATCGTGAGCGTCGTCAGAGGCCCCGACCCAAGATGGCGCGGGGCCCTCCTTCTTCTCCATCGTTGGGCTAGGAAAGCCCGCACGCGGGAAGGTCAAGTGACCCGCGCATGACATCAGAGCGGGAACTGAAGCGCAGGAAGAGTTTCGGTATTAAAAGGTGCACCGCGCCCCTGTCGGGCAATCGACTTCTGACTCCAAGCAACAGACACCGTGTCTTTATTCTATAGTAGTGTAGCTAGCTGCTACACTGTCATATTTTACTTTCTCAACTTGTGTCTCACAATAGTTAATGTTCTTTACTATATTAATTGGTTATTTCAAAAAAGAAAAATTAGTGTAACTTAATAACATGTTTCTCTGCATTTGCATCTTTCCAGCTGTGGTGTGAATCCACGCTGGTCAGTTGGTAGAAAAATAAACAGCATATTTGCCAGGCTGCTATTAGGCTTCACTCTCATTTACTGTACTTGGCCAATGTGCCAGCTCCCATCACACATTCACATGCAGTCTGCCCATTCTGCCTGCATGAAAGTCATGGTGCTTGCCTTGACCACAAAGAAACAAAAGGTAAGCCCAAGAAAGGCAAGCCAACAACAGTGGTGCAACTATGAATACCTCGGAGCTGGGAAAGCACCCCCAGTTCTTCTGGTTCCACGGCTATAATTTTGCAACTAAAATAAACACATACATGGTGCTGAAGAATCATGAACACCACCTTGTTATCCCTTTTTTTTGCACTATTTATTTATTTTTGTAATTTATAGTAATTTTTATGTCTGTGCACTGTACTGCTGCTGCCAAACAACAAATTTCACGTCATAGAAGTCAGTGATAATAATAAACCTGATTCTGATTCATAGACCACTTGCTGCAAAGGAGCCTTAAATAGCTACGATTATAGAAGGCACCAAATGCCTATCATTAAGTGACTGTAAGCTATGATCAAAAGATGGCCTAGTTTCATCTGAAATCAGTGAAGCAAGATTCAATTTCTACGCAGAAACTTGAGATATACAGACTGGAAAATGCACAAGTGCATTCACTAAACTGTACTGAGTCGGCTTATCTCAATAAAAACAGCAAAGGCACTACACATGGCCTTACTGTCTTTGAGTTGGGGTGCCTGGTCACTGGTCATTATCCAGTTGAAAGCACAGATTTGTGGGTCCCTAAAAAAAAAGACAATCCTAATGATAGTTTAGCCAATAACTGCTGGCAAGCAAGTGACATAGTTCTTTATTTTCATCTTACTGGGCGATGACCGAATCCATACTGGCCTGACAGTTCAACACTCAGCTCCACGTACGTTGCCTTCAGCGTCAGTAGCTGCTGGTACCTGCCACATTCCTCATTCGACCAAATGTTAGTAACAGAACAGTGCACTTACAAACATTGTTAAAGCCCAACATGAAGAATAACCACTTGGCCGAGATGCTGCCACATTCAGACATCCATGAAAATGTACACTAGAAATTAATTATTTCTTTGAAGATAATGGCAAGGGAGAAAACTTGTGAAGCTCATTAGAATCACACTATTGCAACATTGGTACTTTTATTAACTTGATTGAGAACTTCAGGAAGGGGAGGTCGGGAGAACACACACCGGTATTTATTGAGGGGTCAGCGGTGGAAAGGGTGAGCAGCTTCAAGTTCCTGGGAGTCAACATCTCAGAGGCTCTACAGTATCTTAGGCCCAACGCATTGATGCACGTAGAAGGCATGCCAGTGGATCTACTTTGTTAGGAGTTTGAGAAGATTTGGTATGTCACCAAAGACTCTTGCAAATTTCTAGAGACGTGGAGAGCATTCTGACTGGTTGCATCACAGCCTGGTATGGAGGCTCTAATGCACAGGATCGAAAGAGGCTGCAGAGGGTTGTAGACTCAGCCAGCTCCATCATGAGCACAACTCTCCCCACCATCAAGGACATCTTCAAGAGATACTGCCTCAAGAAGGCGGCATCCATCATTAAGGACCCTCACCATCCAGGACATGCTCACTTCATGTCACTACCATCGGGGAGGTGGTACAGGAGCCTGAAGACCCACACTCAACTTTTCAGGACATATAAATAAACTGATTCTGATTCTTCTGATTTGCCACAATGGATGGATCAACTTTTCTGTTCCACTCAACATCATACAAGAGTAAAGTGAAAGATATGGCCACAATTTAGTGACATTTTAATCTGTTGCACTGATAGCATTGTTGAGTCAACATGTGTAGAATGCTAATGGCTCTGACAAAGTTACTAATAATATCATTTGTCCAACTAAGTGAATCTAAATAAGAAGAATTCTACTTCTAAACAAAAAACTTTATTGCTTACTTGATAATCAGATGGGCTGGCAGCTGTCAGAGGAACAGTTTGGTACGCCACCACGACATTGCCCAGAAGACCCTGTGCACGAACTACCAGCAATCTGATTGAACCAACTTCCTCCGTCACAGTAATGCTTGGTACAGAAAGTGCAGGAGGGACAATTACATTTTTATCAGGTGGTGGCCCAGTGGAAAACTGCAGCAAACCTGTCAAAATATCACAGGAGACATTATTCTTCTGAGAGACACAAGAAACTGCAGATGCTCTAATCTGGAACGAGAACAAACTGCTGGAGGAATTCAATGGGTCAGGCAGCATCTGTGAAGGCAGAGGGATGGTAGATGTTTCGGGTTCAGAATTCTGAGCTTTGGGCCGTTTAAGGCTTAGTTATAACACTTAATATTTTTAAAATAGCGTTTCCATGTTCTAAGTTACAATTTAATACAACAGTAATTTATCAAGTGCCTGTCGTTCAGGTTAGATGTGTTACCAATTTCCTGGGAAGGGAAACAGAAATTGGCTGATATTGGAGATTTGCTCTAAGACTGCTGGTGAGACTGTCCGCACCATTCATGCCAGCTGAATTTCTTTTCCCCTTACAATAGACATCGCTGCATCCTGGTTTCACTTTTCCAGGTTTTCATGCATCAATTTCATTCTTGGTCATCCTTCATCTCCTCAGCTTGTCTTTTTAAATGAGTGATTTTTTAGAAATATCCCCAATTTCTTTGGTTTCCGTCATAATAGCTGATCACATCCGACACTAATAGCATTTCAATGTTAAGTGCTTCCTGTTTTCATTCAAACATCTCATTGCCATTCCTCTATTTTTCTAATATCTGTGATGTCCCATACCCCTGTTCCTCTTTCTCCCCTTTTTTCACTCAGTGATATGCACATATCATCTTCAGTTTAGACAAAGCCACCAAAACCATAATTTTACTCAGATTTTCCTGTCACCTTGACTTTGAGGCTAAAGGTGCTTGTGTGATAAAAGCACAAATAATTCAGAAATTTCAGATAGTAGGTGGTTAGTTACTAAAATCCAAATATCGCTCAAGACCTGAAGTCACACTGCAGGCTGCCTTGCAGATATGATATCTTGTACTTGACTACAAACCAAACTTGACCATGGATGCTGTCCTTATAAGCACAAATATCCTCTTCCCAAGTACAGGCGACCCCAGTGCTGAGGCAGTTTGGGTAACGGAAATTCACCCTTACAGAATTCACAAATCACTACCCAAAAACTTGAGATACGGAATTTGAGGTACAGAATAAAATTGAATCCCGCCGGATTTATGTCAAAATAAATAAACAAAAACAAAATTTTATTTTCTTTCAATTTGCGCTCCTTGACACATACGCAGATGACGTAGCTTTGTGTAACACAGGACAACAATACAGACTGTTTACTAGGAACACAACCCCCACCCCCCAATAGTGGCCAGCTCCACAATGTCTTGGTCAAGCCTTTCTGGATTAATGGTTGACGGATTTTTTAATATTTTATTTAGTAAAATAAACACATTTATTTTTACTTTTCCATTGGTGTCTATCTCTAACGCTTAATCCAGCTTTTTTCCCCCCCTGTTTCCCTTTTTACATCTGATCTGACCATGAATTCAACCTCTGTAATTTGCATGTGCTTCTCACTCGAATTTTACAATTCTTTACTCTTACTGGCTAAAACAAAGTATAGTTAATTTCCTTGAACATTCAGGTCTCAGTTTATGTTTGCTCAACTGAAGCCCAGAGTGATTACTCACACAAAAATATTAAATATTTAAGAATGGAAGGACAGGTTTAACCAACAGCAAATGCTTTTTGATTTCTTTGCTGAAGCAAATTTTGGCCGACTGCATCTTCAACTCCCCCACAGGCTCCCTTAAAACTCAAAGCTGCCTGGAAAGATAGAAATTTATTTATTAGTCACATGTACATCGAAACACACAGTGAAATACATCTTTTTGCGTACTTGAGAATGTTCTGGGGGCAGCCACTCTTCTGGCTCCAACATAGCATGCCCACAGCTCCTAACCTGTATGTCTTTGGAACATGGGAGGAAACCAGGGCACCCGGAGGAAACCCACGCAGACACGGGGAGAACGTACAAACTCCTTACAGACAGCGGCTGGAATTGAACCCGGGTCGCTGGCGCTGTACTAGCGTTACGCTAACCGCTACGCTACCGTGCCACCTTTGTTGCATTGCTAGCATTAATTTAGTGTTGCACAGCACACCAACAAACAATTACAGGCCCTCCCCAGGTTACATCAGGGTTCTGTTCCTGTGAACTGTCCATAACCCTAACAATTCACAAGTTAGAAATGTGGATAGGAACTGAGTTACCAGGCAGCAGAAAATGCCTGAAGCCCTGCAGCAGCCAACACTGATCTCCCATCGGTCATTTGTATGGACATGAATAGCTCAGCACATCACGGAAACAAGCCTCCCCTCCATGGACTCTGTCTATACTTCTCGCTGCCTCGGTAAAGAGGCCAGCATAATCAAAGTCCCCACCCACCTGGGACATTCCCTCTTCTCCCCTCTCCCATCAGGCAGAAGATACAAAAGCCTGAAAGTACGTGCCACCAGGCTCAAGGACAGCTTCTATCCTGCTGTTATAAGACAACTGAATGGTTTCCTAGTGTGACAAGATGGACTCTTGACCTCACAATCTAACTCGTTATGACCTTGCACCTTATTGTCTACCTGCACTGCACTTTCTCTGTAACTGTAACACTTTATTCTACATTCTGTATTGTTTTACCTTGTGCTACCTCAATGCACTGTGTAATGAATTGATCTGTATGAACGATATGAAAGACAAGTTTTTCACTGTACAGTAGTGTAGTGGTTAGTGTAACACTTTACAGCGCCAGCGATCCAGGTTCAATTCCCGCCGCTGCCTGTAAGGAGTTTGTACGCTCTCCCCGTATCTACGTGGGTTTCCTCCGAGTGCTCTGGTTTCCTCCCACATTCCAAAAAGACGTACGGGTTAGGAAGTTGTGGGCATGCTATATTGGCGCCGGAAGCCTGGCGACACTTGTGGGCTGCCCCCAGAACGGTCTACGCAAAAGATGTATTTCACTGTGTGTTTCGATGTACATGTGACTAATAAAGATATCCTATCCTACAAGTGACAATAATAAACTAATTCCAATAAACGGGGTGTTTGTAAGCTGGGTGGGACCTGTATCAAGAGTCAGCATCACAATACAATCTAATCATTAACTGCTCTGTGGCAACTACTTTAACATGTACAATGAACATTTTAACATAATTACCATAAGGATGATCACTGGATTTTATTACGACTTCTGTGCTTGCTTTCTCTGGGTCTATACTGGCCCCACTAGTTGGAGTAGAGCCCATTTTCCCATCTCCGGATATTGCTGAAACCAGGGAAATTATGAAGTGCTCAGCAAGCTCAGGTAAATTGTCATCTAGAACATGCACATTCAAAACCTTCAAGAGAGAAGAAGCATTACAATCAAAGATCAATGCCCCACAAAAAAATAAGATGGTTATAAATAGTCAACTACTTTTGAACATCAACTTTTTGAGAACTTTTAAAAAAGGCAGTATTTCTTACTAATTTAGTGTTTTTGCTCGAAATATATTATACGACAAAATCTGTCTCATTTTAATTATGTAGAGTTTTAATGAATCAAGGTGAATGAAACAAAGAGAATTTGCACTAAATGCAGTAAATCATGAACGAAATAAGGGAAAGGACAAATGCCTGAATAAATAAAATGCTTCCACTTTTTGGTAGTGAAAGCAAACTAATTTTTTTAAAAGGAAGAACCACTCTCTTCATACCTTAACTCAAGATTCATTTCAGAATTATGCAAATACTTTTTCCTCCACCAACGCTGAGAGAATTTCAAACAACAAGTGAAACTGTAGATTCATCATCATTATCTTAATACTCACTGTGATCTCCTAAACTCTCTTTGATTGAGTTGGGAAGTCAGAGAGAAATTTTCTGAGTTTATTGTCAACTTAAACTCATCTTTGGTTTAATAATATTAATTTTCTTGACTCCCCTAATGAATTATGCCCCAATAGTAGAAACCCATAGTAATTTTTTTGCTATCATTAGACAGAGCTGTGGCATGTACACTTCAACCAATTAATCATGTGATTTTTTACTGTGACCAGATGTTGAAAGGCATTACCAGCAATCTTTAAAGCAGCTCCCTGGTGGACACTCAGAAAATATCAGAAAATCAAAAAAACTGCAGATACAAGGAATCAAAAATAAAAACTGAAAATTCTGTAAGTACACAGCAGGTCAGGCTGCATCTGTGGGAAGAAAAACAGAGTCAACATTTCGTGTCGAAGAACCTTTGTCAGAACTGTTCTGATAAAGGGTCTTTGACCTGAAACATTGACCCTGTTTCTCTTCCCACAGACGTGACCTGACCTGTTGAGTATTTCCAGCATTTTCAGTTTTTACTCATATCTGTACCTCTTAGCCTTCTCACACATCCCCTTTGACCCTCACCAAATGTTATCAATGTGCCATAGAAAGCATCCTATCCGGATGCATCACGACTTGGTAAGGCAACTGCTCTGCCCGTAACTGCAAAAAACTGCAGATTTGTGGACACAGCTCAGCACATCACGGAAACCAGCCTCCCCTCCATGGACTCTGTCTACACTTCTCCCTGCCTCGGTAAAGCAGCTAACATAATCAAAGACCCCACTCACCCCGGACATTCTCTCTTCTCCCCTCTCGCAACAGGCAGGAGATACAAAAGCCTGAAAGCATGTACCACCAGGCTCAAGGACAGCTTCTATCCCACTGTTATAAGACTATTGAATGGTTCCCTAGCACAAATAAAATGGACTCTTGACCTCACAATCTACCTCGTTATGACTTTGCACCTTATTGTCTACCTGCACTGCACTTTCTCTGTAACTGTAACACTTTATTCTGCATTCTGTTATTGTTTTACCTCTTACTACCTCAATGCACTGTGTAATGAATTGATCTTTATGAACAGTATGCTAGACATGTTTTCACTGTACCTCAGTACATGTGACAATAATAAACCAATTTACCAAAAAGAAATCTCTATCTCAATTCTAGTCAAGACAGGTCACTAGGATATTTACTCATCCTCCATAGGAATTCCATTTCCTGCCTTCACATAACCAGTGACCTACACAGCCTGGTCACCACAGCTTTCTAATGGTATGTTTGTGGAGCCCATGCATCAATCCAGTACAAACGAGCAAGGAGAGCTGCCACTCTACAAACTTCACGTTCTTTTCATGTGCTACCTGAAAACTGCCCTGAAGCCTCTCTGATCTATCGTTGAATTTGCCAACAACACAAATGCATTTGAAATCATAAATTCAAGATATATGATAGCATGATGTTAAAAACTAAAGCCCACAGTTATATGGCACCATCTGGTAGTGCTTAAAATTGCTGTACACCCCAGAATTTAACTTTCTTTGGTGTTTAGTTTTCTTTTCACCTCAGAGTTTTGCTGGGGAGCAAAGGTGATGGTACCAGTGGAGCTGACAAAATCACTAATATTGCTGCTGTCAAATTCAACCTGTGTGATATTATAATTCACAAAGACATAGGCCAAGGCTCCTCTTGTTCTTTCTACAACACATGATATTGTAGATCCTTCACTGGCTGTCTGCAAGAAAACAAAAGAAAGATTTGCTGGTAAACTGCACAAAAGGGCCCCACAAAACAAAAAGCAATACTGTAAGGCGTTTGGAACCCAGATCAAAATACTAAGTGCTGCAAGGGATAGTGGATCCAATTTTCCTGAGAGGCACCAGCATATCCCCACATAGCTATCAGGAAACTGGGGAATCCCATATTAACTCTGCATGAGAAGATAAGTCAACAAATTCCAGGCAGTCCTCAGTCCCCCTGTGCTCTGACATTGGACTTCTTACTTAGCCCACTGGTGGAGCACCAAGTGTTACACTGGGGAAGCTGGCCGGGTCAGTGACTCCAGCCATTTCAATGGAAAGCAACAGCTGTAAGAGAGATAGGCAAGTTACGTACTTTGATCAAGTTAAAGTTTAATTGTTAATACATTCTAATTCATTTAGTTTTGCTTAAAAATTAATAATATATTTTATTTTGAATCATATTTGAATGTGAATGTTGGACACAGCCAATTAAACTTGGAAGAGTGGCTTAACTGTCCATCAAAGCATTCTGTGGGACATGATTGGAATGCTGTGCACTGGACAGGACCTCACTGATCAGATCCAAACTAATACATTCAGGAAGTTTCTGCCAAGGGATCTACTTGAATAAGTGAATGTTTAGCAGGTGAGCAAACACAGTTGGCTTGCTGCTTCCAGGAAATTCTAGGCATGTGTATTAATGATAAGTTACATAGAACAATTTTAATATAATTTTTGATCAGAAATTGATTGCATCTGTGAAGTGAAAAGATTGGATGAAACAAATTTAGATTTTTTTTTCGAAAAAAGGCTTACAATTTCCACTCACGGGTGATTTGTTTCAACAATTCAGATGTTTACTTTCAAGAAAGACTGCAACATAGTTGGAAAGGTAATTTATGAACATTAAATAAATTGTTTAATAGGTGTTACTTGAATTGAAAAGTGGGCATTGTACTCATCCTTTGTCTACTTTTGTTTGCCACATACATTCATAATTTTGGAGTTGAGCACTTGAAATTTCTCAGCACAGGATTTGCAAACAACAAGATATAAAATAGTCCACTACGATACAGAAGGTTAGCTGAAAAAGTTAAAGGGGACGGATGAAATCTATTATGAAGTAACATACTCTGAGAGGAAAAACAAGAAATGAAGCATATACTGACAAAAACGATTGCTGGAATAACTGAACATGGATATTTAAGACTTCAAAAACTTAACTGCTACAGGGTATGAATACAAATAATTTTATCCATTGAAAAAGTTATGAAAGATCTTCAAAGAGAAAAAGGAGAGTATGGTTTGTCAGACAGTGACTGCATATCTAAACATAGATTGGGAGAAATTGCTGGAACATGGAACACATTGTGACAGGGTATCTGAAGCAATGAACTTCACGGAAAAAATGGATAAGTATTTGTACCTTAAGACTTAGTGGTGAGGGTCACCAGTGGGAAGAGATTTGGACTGCTGCAGCAGGTGAGACTGACAGATATAAAGGCCAAAAGAGTCTCTTCCAGGCTACAGAGTTTCATGTCCACAGTTCCAAATATAAAGGACCCCAAATTTCATGAAACTAGACTAAAATCTTACATGTAGAAACTTGCCTGTTAACCTCATATACAGTGTGAAAATACACATTTCACCTGTGGAATGCAGGTCCCAGTGAAACCAAACAATCCATTGGCATTGTCACTTTTTTGTATTCGCAGTCTGGCTGTGGCATTATCCTGTGAAATTCTGGCTCCACCATGCACGCTCGTCAGTCTTAAGGTGAAAGATTCCTCCCCTTCCTCTTCAGAGTCATCTCTTGCAGCAACAATAAATGACTTCTTTTTCTCTCCTGCCCTGTACTCCAGGTATCCAGATATTGGGTGCAGGTCAGCCTTGGCCGGAGTGGCATGGATTTCATGGATTTCTTCTCGGTTCAGCTTGCAAACATACATTCTCACATCTTGCATTAGCCCCGTGAACCTGTTCTGCCCATCGGTATTTGCCCCAACAGTTAGAAAACCAAGCCCTGGAGATGCATAATATTATTTCAAATAAGTTAAGATAAAACTGTTTTTTAAATATTATTGCAATTTTCATCCAAAATATAATTCTCTTTTATGATATTGATGCATAAATATAATATATGAAACACAATGTGAATGATGGTACAGAAAGCTTAATGTGAATTAAATAATATGCCGTACCACAAAAATTAGGAATTGTTCAATGAGTTACTGTAAGATAACTTAAAACCAAATAGCAGTAGTGCTTCAAGCCTGTCTGGGCATTCACTGAGATCATGGCTGTTTTGATCTTTGGCCTCAACTTCATTTTGCTGTTGATTGCCATAACTCAAAAATCTACTTATTCATCTCAGTCTTAAATATACTCAGCTCAAGGAAAGGACTTCTTCCTCATCTCTGCCTTAAGTGGTCAACCCTTTATCATGAGATTATGCCCCCATTTCTAGATTCTCACCTCAGGGTAGCATCCTCCCACCACCTACTCTGTCAAGCCCTTTGCAATCTTCTAAACTCAAGGCAAAATAAGCCTTGGCAATGCTTTCACCTCACAAAAGTTTGGATTTACAGTTTTTACAACTCAACATAAAACTATCGAGAAACAAATTTTAAAATAACACTGTCAAGATTCTGTTCATTAATGTTAACCGAGGGGACATCATTTTAAGGTGATTGGAGGAAGGTATAAGGGGGATGTCAGGGGTAAGTTTTTTTTTTACACGGAGAGTGGTGGGTGCGTGGAACGCACTGCCAGCAGAGGTTGTGGGGGCAGATACATTAGGGACATTTAAGAGACTCTTAGATAGACACATGAATGATAGAAAAATAGGGGGCTATGTGGGAGGGAAGGGTTAGATAGATCTGAGCGCAGGATAAAATGTCAGCACAACATTGTGGGCCGAAGGCCTGTACTGTGCTGTAGTGTTCTATGTTCTATGTTCTTAAGTCACAGAGACATCCACCATGGAAACATGCCCTTTGACTCCCCATGTCCCTACTGAATATTAAGTATTCACCTATACTAATCCCATTTAACTAGTAGCAGTTAACTAGTAGCCTTCTTTGCCACAGCATTTTAAATTCCCGTCAAAATATTTATTAAGAGCTTGAAGAGTACCTGCTTCTACCACATCCTCAGAACCAGGTTTATTATCTCTGACTTATTTGTCATGAAATTTTTTGTTGCAGTCCAGATTTCAATCACCCTCTGGGTAAAAAATTCTTCCCTAAATCCTCTCTAAATCACCCACCTTTAATTTAAAATTGTACCCTCTGGTGAATAGATACCTCTGTTATACATGGCCTTTGTAACTGGGTCCCCAGTCAGCCTCCCAAGAAAAACAAACCCAGCCTATCCAGTCTCTCCTCATAATTGGAAATCTCCACTCCAGGCCACCTCCTGATGAATCTCCTCTTCACTCTCTCCAATGCCATCATATCCTTCCTGTACTGTGGCAACCAGAACTGCACACGGTACTCTAGCTGTGGCCAAACCAGTGTTTTATATAATTCTACCATAATCTCCTTTCTCTGATGTTTTATGACCCTGCTAATGAAGTCAAGAACCCCATATGCCCTCTTAATCACCTTATCTGTATTTACCGCTGCCTTCAGTGATTCTTGATGTATACACCAAGGTCCTTTTGTTCCTCAGAACTACCAAAGGTCCTAGATGAGTTTACAGTTCTAAACGTACTTGGCCAGTAGTATACAATGGGTGTGATCACTTTTCCTACTCAATCATCAAAGAGCAAATAACACAGCTGTATTTAAATCATGACAGAAGTATGACAATCACTGAAGGTTACATCCAAAACCTTTTTTTTCAATAAAGAACTCCTGACCCTGCCAGCAACAGCATTCACTCTGTTAAACTATTTGCTGGCAAGAACTAGTGCCAGTAGCACAAATGTACCATCGGATTCTACACAATGGTTTGCTTTTACCACTTACCATCTGCAATTGTTTCACCTTTGAGATTCTTAATGCCATCAGGAAGTAGAATCCCATCCAAATAAAATTCGATTATTCTATCAGCCACCACAATTATAATGTGTATCCAAGTATTTTCATCCATATATTTTAATGCTGTTACTGTGGCAACATGGGTAATATTTGAGCTCAACAAGTTATAGCATAACATGACTGAGACAGAGGATTCATTAGTCATCAACTTCATAGCATAATAAATGGTGCCATTGTCATTTGCTTTCGATATGATAAACCCATTGGTGTTGGGATTAGGTATCACCCAAACAGATAACGTAAAATTTGGAATTGTGTTATTCATCCATGAATGATATTCTGGGTTAACAGTTCCATAAACACCCTCTGCCCCACTGAAGTACAGGACATCTGTACCCGTGTGACGTCTTCTGGCGTGAGGACGTAATTCAACAGAACTGGAAAATGTTCCAACCAGTATAAAGTCTATCATTTCAGGCAGTTCATATCTAAATGCATTGGACAGTATCTCCCATCCAAGTCGAACATCTCCAAATATGCCTTTTTGTCGTAGAATGGTAAAGTTTGTAATGTACGACATATCCTCAACTGAAAGCACATCCTCTGCAACTTCCCTGTCTTGGCTTTCTGCATCCAGAACGAAAACTCCAAAAGGATCATCATTGAGTGGAATCACAACATTGACACTTAAGCTCTTATTTGATAACTGACCGCCAGAGCCAGGAGTCCCTCCTATGAAGTTAGAGAAAAGTTAATAAGTCTTTGCGGAATGATTCAACTGGACATTTTTATCAATTTCTAATAACGTTATATTTCCTCATTTTATAACAATGAATGTAACTTAAAGTATAGACAGTATATCTAATGTAAATAAGAGTCACACATAAATGTAAAATGTGTTCAGAGGGGCCACTGAAAGTCCACATGCAAGCTGGAGTTTCATGCATTGTAAATCTGTCTGCAATATTATTGCACATACACTTAAAGAATTCATGGAGTTTGCACAATCTCCCTGCAAACCCTGGGTTATCCCAGGGTACCTAGTTTATTCTCACATCTCGAGAACCTAGGGGTTGGTAGGTTAATTGGTTACTACAAATTGCCTCCAGTGTGTGGGTGGAGTTGATGGGAACGTGGGAAGAATAGATTAAAGGGAAAAACGTTAATGGGCAATGGGATTGTTTGCTAAACCAGCATTGACTAAAATGACCAAATGGCCTCCTACCATGTTGTGAAGAAATATGGAAATTCTTATTAATTTTTCTTCAGTGGAGAATGATCTCAATGATTTAAATTTAAATGATCTCAATGAAATTACAAAATAAGAATTTGATGCGAATGTTTTTAACAAAATATTGTACCAGTCATTTCAAGAATGCAGTTTCTAAAAACTACTTCTGCTTTTCCTGTTCAATGAAAGATCCCAGAATCCCCAAGAATGTAGAATATTGATACATATTGAAAAAGCTCTTTTAAACAACTGTCAATAATAACTGTAAATTCAGGTTATAATAATATAGCTATAAGGGAATACTACAATATTTTTGCAATATAAAATGTAGAATATCATTCAACGTGCCTTGCCTCAAGCACATACCTGAAACATTGATCAACCTTAGAACATAAGTTTCATTGAACTCTGGAATTCCGTCGGGAAGTGCATGGAGAGCTATAGGAGAGGCTAGTTCTCCAGTAGTGAAGAGCACAACACCAGATGTTTCGGAAAACTCCTGCCCAGGTTCCAATAAGGTATCATTGAAAAACAGCTGCCATGAAACAGAGACATTTCCAAATATTCCTCGCTGTCTCATAATCCTGTCAGTAAACAAAGGAATAACAAAAAAAAATTGCTTAAAGTAATTCACTTTATGCTTTGGGCTGGTGTACGTTACTTCAGTGATAACATATTTGTGGAATAAAATGGATAAAAAAAGTCCTGAATTGTGACATCTTTTCACTTAATAGTGATATAATTCTGCCACGAGGACAGGAATATAGAACATAAATCACATTTCAAGAATTCCTTCCTTCTGAATTAGCAGTTTGTGGAAAAATTACTTATTTAATGATAATGCCTGGCAACGAGGGCAGACATCGCTGCCCCAAAAATTCTACGACACCACAATTTGAACCTGACGCTCATGAAACCTACAGAAAAAGGAAGGCAAGTTACCATGAAGTAGTTGACAGTACAGGCTTCTAATGTCTGAAAAATCACTTCTGGTTGAAGCAGTCAGAATTTTTTTGCACTCAACCAGGCACCAATGATAGGATTCTGAAAACTACCTTACTATAGCTTCAAACAGGGAAATCTTATACTTCCACCTTTCCTTTTAGAAAGACTCTGCTTAAGGAGGCCATGGTTGTGTAAGGTGGCTTAAACTCTAGAGCTTTCTGTTAAAAATTATTTCCAAACAATCTCAAAAAAAGAGCAACACACAAAATACAAAGAGCAAACTATGTTCAAATTTCTGCAGTTCAAACCACAATATACTCATAAAGCAAATGTTTATTACCACATCTGGAGCCTTTTCTTTGCTATTTCCAAATCAATAGTTGAGGGATGGGAATGGAGGTCACCTGTACCCTCATGGGACAAAAGTGGTTATTATCTAAGAACTTTGGAGCCCCAATTCATTACTGGTCTGAGGGTCCAAAGGCAAACTACTCCTATATCATGACAGCCACATGAGCCAATATCTGAACAGGGAAAAATAGAAGAGTCATCATCAGTTGAGAAGAGGCAACATCATAAAACTAGACTCTAAAATTTCCCATTTAAGCTATGTCCCAATTCTGAATATTCACTAATAAGCAGACACCAAACTTGGCAGCTCACTTAGATCCCCAGTTCCTGAAAATCACTGTTACCAAAGGTCCTGGAAGCTCCTTTCTATCCTTCTCCTTAAACAGTTCACTGACTTTGGAAAGAACTTGGTAACGTCTATGGATCCAATGTGATCTGGCCCTCCCCACTTGAAGAAATGGATCCAGATTTTTATGGTGCACTATATGCTCCAGTGAACACTGCACTGTGTCAAACTCTTTCCAAAAGATTTCAGCACTGAGGAAGAGATTGACTTTCATACAAATCCATGCTGCCCATCTTGGATTTTTAACAATAGCCCCCATGGCCTTCTCTGGTCTGCAATCCAAACCCAACATTCTTTTGTTGATAGTGGAACTCCAAAGATCTGGGTTCACAATCTTGAGAACCAGAACCTAATGCCTCTATCAGCTCTGCACTCCAATATCTTTGTCTTTGTCAACAGAAATGTAACAAAGGAAGGACCGCTTAGATAAAGAGACTACCAAGAAGAGTCAGCAGAAAAAAGCAGCATACCTTGGTTGCTCACACAAGGCTGTTAAAAGTCCTCATGCATTGCAAAGAAATCCTAATGTTCAAGGACGTAGCATTTACTTTTATAGCCACCATAATCCACAAAGCGTATACCACATTCCTGGACAGATACTTGCATTACCAAATGCTTGTCTTTCATACTTACCCTGTTTGAAATTTGACCTTACCTTTAAAAAAAAACAAAATTTATTACTTACATAAAATTGTTGGTCGTTCCTTCAAAAACTGCCTTTTCAAAAGGTTCCAGCAAAAAGATTCCATTAGGATCATCATTTGCTTCAATAATAACTGTAGCCCTTACAGGCTCATAAACAACTGTATCCCCTAGGACAATTAAATGTAACTCAGTACTCAATATCCTTTCAGAACAGCAGGTAAGATTTTAATTCTTCACAATGCATATGGTGTTTTGAAACATATCATTAAAAATAAGTATTTCACACTTATTGTGTGCGCTAAATGTAGAACAACAACTGTTTTCTTTAAAAGAGGTTTAACAATAAATTAAATATTATAAGTCATTTATAAACAGATACATGTAAAATTTCACAAAAAGAAACCAGCAGAAATGTTCCCCTAAAATCATAAAACAGGTTTGGATGAAGACAGTAATTCTTCAAAAAATCTAATCCTTCTGTATTCCCATTTTACTTTTCCAAAAATGAATCAAGTGTCCAACACTCTGAACACTCTCATATATGTTCTTTAAATAATGGATGGGTTAACTAATGCCTTCTGGGTCAAAAGTGGCTCAACGATCCATTTTATTTTTACCAAGATAGTTAATTCTTCGGGTATTGTGTAAATAACAAAATTGTTTCAGAAAAATAGTGCTCATCGTGGATCTATTTACTATTTGCAGTTACCTTTTACTACTAAAACAAATATGAAACATAACCATATTATTCCCAATAAAGTTGATGTAATTAAACTCATTTGTACAGTTGGCATTCTTATTCTTTGCTTATTTTAAAAAATGAAACAGATGTCCTAATGACAAAGCATGCAACAACATCCAATTACTGCTGAAGAAAAACAAATTATAGTACCTGTAGAATTAAGTAACACAATGTAGAACATTTCATCTGTTTCAGGAATGTCATCTTCATTAGTAATCACAGAAATAGTCTTAGCTTTTTCTCCAACTTCAAATACCAGCGTCATATTTTCAGTCAGTGAATGAAAGTCTCCTTCACTTTGGGAGGCTCCTCCACTTTCAACATTGTAGACGACAACAGCTACGAAATCTGCAGATCCATTTCTAACAACTGTGAAGTTGCCAACACTTCCTTCTTGGACTCTAATAACAACTGGCTCTATAATTAAGCAAATCAGACTAGGATCAGTTTTACCAACATTATACATCAGGAAGAACATTAAACACATTTCAAATCAGGTAAATGCACTTGCGAATCTTATGCAGATATATAAATTATGAAAGTTTGCCTTTAAGTGCTACATGGCAGAAAACAATTCTGTGGATACATATAGTATAACTGTTCATGATTGCAGAACAAATACGTGCAGTGTTCCTTTCTATTCTGACTAAATTCCAGATAGTATTCAAAAAACACCACTTCTACCCAGTAAGTGTTCAATAAGAGTAATTATCCACTAATTAGTCAGAATGGAAAGTCCTGTTATACTTCAGTAATTTCCAATACTGTTTTCTCAAAGTAGCAATGTGGTACAGAAGCAATTTAGCTTGGTGTAATAGGAGAGAGAAGATTTACTAATGATGAGCACGGATTGGATAATCAAGCCTACATGCCAAGTCAGAAGATGTCAGAGCCTTAGTGTTTTCTGGCCCATGTTCATTATTATTAAGAATGGTCTTGTGAAACTGCCCCTGTGATGTTATTTTATGTACCTTGTAGCTCATTGTCAGAGCTTTTTAAAATGTGGTAAAGGAAAGTTTGGGCATAAAGTTAGAAATAACACCACTGTTATTGCAAGTACCAACAGGAAACTTTCAGAATTGAGATTTGATGATTACAAATAAGACAAGGAACAATGGTTTTCAAACACAGATCCAAATTCAAATGATGATATAAACGGGTTTGTTTCATTGTCAAATGCCTTTGTTTGTTATGGACTGCCAATAGGTCAAAGGAGCTGTTCAGCTTTGTTTAAGTTCCCATTAGGTTTGGGTCCTTGAAGAACAAATCCATCAGAAAGAAGTCCAATTTGATGATGATTATAATGCAATCAAATTACATTCCAATTTTATTATTTAGTTTAGTTCCAATCTTTATATTATTGTTTTCTAACTTTAAATTCTGAAAGTCTATTGGCATTTTACCTGTGTCCATGCATTAATTAATGTCATTCTACGTGTACCACTCACAGTGTACTTGAGACCCACTTCATTCAGATAAAATATCCACTACCAAGCTGATCATTTTTAATCTACACAGTTTACATTGATGATAACTTGCGTGTATGCAGAACTGTGCGGAATCAGTTGTACCAGATATTACTGTGGTTTAGCTAATGCAATAACAAACTCTTCACATGACAAGGATGATATATTGTTCTTTTCCTGACAATAATCTTTCAAAATATCTATACTGTTCTTAATGTCTTTGAATGGAGCTTTCTTCAGTGATGTTCAAAAGGAGGAAAAAGTGGAAATCCATCCAGATAAATGGGAGATAATTTGTTGGGGAAGGTCAAAAAAGTAAAGGAACACACCATAGGTGGTGGGGTAGTAAGGCAAGGAGAGGAACAAAGGAATCCTGAGAGTGCATGTTCACAAAGAAGGCATATGGGATAATTGTCTTTATTGGTTGAAACATGGAATGTAAGAACAGGGGGAATCATGAATAAAACAGCAGTTAGGCTACAGTTAGCATGCTGTGTGGAGCTCTGGACAGAAAGTATGTTTTAGCAGTAGGAATCTTTATGAAGAGGTAGCCAGGTCTGGAGAATTATAGGTACGAGGGAAAAATTATTTAGATTAGGAGATTGAGGGTGACCTTACAGAGGTGTATAAAATCATAAGGTTAATGCACATGGTCTTTTTCCCCAGAGAAGGGGAGCTAAAAACTAGAGGCCATAGGTTTAAAGTGAGAGAGGAAAGACTTGAGGGACCTGAGGGGCGACCTCTTCACGCAGAGGGTGGTGGGTATATGTAATTACCTGCCAGAGAAAGTGGTTGAGGCAGGTACAATAACATTTGAGAGACATTTGATTAAGTACATGGATAGGAGGGGTTTAGAGGAATATGGACCAAATGTGGACAAATGGGACCTAGATTGGTGGGCACCATGGTCGGCATGGACGAGTTGGGCTGAAGGGCCTGTTACTCAATGACTCAATGATTCTGCAGTGAAAAACAAACTGCTGGAGGAGCTCAGTGGGTCAAGCAGCATGGAAGCTTAGGGTTGATGACATTTTAGGTTGAAACCCTGCAGCAAGACTGAGAGTGAGGAGGGAAGATAGCCCAGAGGAAGAGCTGAGAGGGAGGGATGAGTCACAGGCCGGTAGGTGACAGGTGGAACTGGGCAGGTAGGGGGGTGGAATTATGGGCAGATGGGGCCAGGCAGGGGAGGGGGAGTTCAGAGACAGAGGCTGGTGAGTGTTCCATGGAAATATGGAAAAGACATGGACAGATGAAGCTAGGTGGGGGGGATGGAAAGGGGAAGGTAGACACTGGAAAGTGGTAAGTGAAACCAGATGAAGGAGGGATGATGGGCAGATGGGGAAGGGGACAGGAAGGGTTGGCCAAGGGTGAAGCGCCCAATCTTCTATTAACACAGTTTCATCTGTTATTACCAATGCTTGCATTAAGAATTGAAAACATTTGCCAAAATGCTTGTTGAAAAACCTTATAGGGAATGAACCAAACCTTCAAAATAAATGGGATCATCATTTTTATTAATAAACAAAGTTGCATTCTGTGCACTTCCAAGCCTGGCTTCTCCAGTGATATTCCAAAGGATGATTATGAAAGCTTCCATTTCCTCAGGAATCTGAGTAGAGAGTATAAAGATAAAAAATATAAACGGCTTATATAATGTTTATTTAGTAATAATAATTAGGAGCTCTTTTCAGCAGAGAGCATTTTCCAAAGAATTCATCCATATTCACACGGTAGTGTAGTGGTTAGCACAATGTTATTACAGCGCCAGCGACCCGGGTTCAATTCCGGCCGCTGTCTGTGAGGAGTTTGGACGTTCTCCCCGTGTCTGTGTGGGTTTCCTCCGGGTGCTCCGGTTTCCTCCCACGTTCCAAAGATGTATGGGTTAGGAAGTTGTGGGCATGCTACATTGGCACCAGAAGCGTGGCAACACTTGCGGGCTGCCCCCAGAACACTCTATGCAAAAGACGCATTTCACTGTGTGTTTCGATGTACATGTGACGAATAAAGAAATCTTATAAATATCTTAACATTGGATATCATTACATTACATTTTCTGCAAACTTTAATTACCCAAGTCAATATTATGTTTGTGGCAGAACACGTTGCTCCAGCATTTACAGCTTTTGGTAATATTCACAATCAACCGGCCACTCCATGTAAAAGATAGAAGCCATCACGTTGCTAAGCACATGGCACTTAAGACTCTTTAAACAAAGAAAGAGGGATGGAGGCAGGCTGAAGACGTACAATATTAAAATTGTATTAAAATTGCATTTTCCAACTTCCACGTGATGTTTTGAAACTGGATCGAAAGAAGCATTGGGTTGGCATAAAACACCAAATAGACAAGGGGGGGGAAAAGGGTGGTGTTCAGTCTGAAATTCTGCATGCTCTGGCAAAGAAAAGGAAGCAATGCAACCTTTAATGAATGATCACAGGATAAACTGCAGTTACAGTTGCTAACAGGTAGCAGGGCCTCTCAGCCATAGGGGCACTGCAGCAAGGAAGGGGTGACATCAGCGGGTTGAACACCAGGACAGAGAATGCACTCGGAGGACTTGGTAAGCCACCTGAAGTTGTTGGCGAACTGACGCCCGAGACGGTCACAAGTTTGTAGGGCTCAGAACATCAAGTAGAGAGAGAGGGAATCATGGTTGCAGCTTTTACGTTACTCTCAACTTCAAGTAAAGGTTTATCACCACACAATAAGGAATTCGGGTCTGTCATCACTTATTAAATCCCTGGATCAGACTTTTGCACTCAGTGATGGTACAATGCCAGCCTGCTGTGACAGAGGTCAGCAGGGGGAGAAGCATAACCCACACTTCTACACTTCAGCTCCTACCCACAGACATCCACTGTCTCCAACCACCTCCACACTCCTCTTAATTGCCGCCCTACTTATGCGTTTCACAGAAAACTGGTACAAGCCTCCCACTCTCCCCAACTTTACTGTGTATTTCGGATGCCTTAGAATGTCATGCCCTAACTTCCAAGTTTAAAACATCTAACAATTATGCAATATGGGAATTTTAAGAATTTATTTACTTCCCATGAATAAAATGTAAAACATTGATTATCTTCCAACTCTTCACCAATTCCAACTCCTCACCACTGATTCCATCTCCTACTATACTTTCTCAGGTTGATCCTGACTAGTAGCAACTTTGACTCCTGTTAGATTTATAGTAGAAATTTTAACTTAACCTCTGCATTACCATCACCACCACCATGATCTAAATGTACGTACTTGACATCACCCTGTCCATGCTGGTCTTACTCCATTTGAAGCCAAAATCCTTGTTCTTGCCTTGGATTCCCACACTTGTGTTCTGCCTGTTACACCCGAGCACCTGAAGGCTCCTGTACCCACTCCAACTAACTACTAAACAATGACACACATCCACCCCCACCCGTACTGGAAATGATAAATGCTCATCTTTAAGTCTGATCATGACCTTCTGTCTTCCCACCTCTGTAACCAACTCAAGCCCAATACTTGAACTGCTCCACATTTCTGACAATGGTTTATTGTTCCTCCCCTCAGATTTTGCCCTTTCACAGCAACTCTACCTTCAGTAATCAAGTCCTAAGCCTCTGAATTCCTTCCATGAGCCTCTCTAATTCCCCTCTTTAAAACTTCCTTAAAACCCAAGTTTTTAACCATTCTCTTAATTCATACTTTTGGTCCACCATCCATTTTTTAGAACATAGGACAGTACAGCACAGGAACAGGCCCTTCGGCCCAGAACATCTGTGCCAAACACATTGCTGAATTAAACGAATTCTCTTCTGTCTGTATGTGATCCAGATCCTTCCATTCCCTGCATATTCATGTGTCTGTCTAACTGCCTCTTAAACACCACTGTCATATCTGCTTCCAGCACACCCCCTGGCAGCCTGTTCCAAGCACCCACCACTCTCAGTGTAACAGAACTTGCCGTGCACACTGCCTTTGAACTTTCCCCCTCTCACCTTAAATGCATGTCCTCTGGTACTTGACATTTCTACCCTGGAATAAAGTTTCTGACTGTCTATCCCATCTGTGCCTCTCATAATTTTATAAACTTCTATCGGGTCTCCTCTCAGCCTCCACCGCTCCAGAGAAAAACAACCCAAGTTTGTTCAACTTCTCCTTCTAGCTCATACCCTCTAATCCAGGCAGCATTCTGGTAAATCTCTTCTGCACCCTTTCAAAAGCCTCCACCAATTTCAAATCTTAAGACTGTACCATAGATTGACAGCAGTTTCTTCAAGATTTTTTACATTTGCTTAATTTGAACTTGTTTTTTAAACCTGCTGTTGATATCAGGATTTAGTGAATTTGCAAAGCCATAACTCACAGAATCAGGAAGGGACTGGAGTGTGATATTCTTTGAAGATTCACCGCTTCTGAAGTTGACCACACCTTGGACGGGGTAAACATCATTGGTGAATGCTGGGTCCAATCTCCAGTGAACACTAACATTGCCAAATGTTCCTCGGTCACGGATTACAGTAAAGTCAGCTATTGAGGTGAAGAAAGATACAAAGTTCAGTAATTAAAAAGACAGCAACAAAGAGAACAATGTTGGTGAGTAAACCTGAAACTCTGTTTACTTCTCTGTTCTCAAATGAAGGTTGCAGGACATCTAATTCTGCCAAGTAATCCTGCACACTCAAAACAAAATCTTATGTTATCTGAATAGATTTTCCCTATGTATTGACCCTGATGTGACTACAAACCAGTTCACTGGGCCTGAGTTTGTTAAGAATGAAGAGCAACCTCTGATAGTCTCTTAGCCAGAGAGAGACCACAATGTCCACACTATGTGCTGTAGATTGACACCTTCTGGAGTGCCAGGAGATAAAAATTACAAAATGCTAACAAGATTAATTCAAAGAATCTGTACATTTTATTTTCTCTAACGAAAAAAACTAACATCTTCGATCGTGGTGTAATTTTGGTAGATTTATATTTCAACTCCTCTCTAGGGTCCTGATGACCCATGGAATTTCAGCAAGGCTACAATTGAGGCATTCATAGGTTTGTTAGAAAACCTGCCATGTTTCAATTTCTGCTCTCCCTCTCTGCAAATGCACCTCTCTGGTGTACTGGTTGAATGGGGCCCACGATTTGGGTGACAAAAGAAAGCTTGCAAATTACTTGGCTGTGCGTTCTCTGACCTGTTTGGTAAAAGATCTATTTTCTTCCCCCCAGACACTGAAAGCTCTGTTTCAGGATACCAAAGAGCCTCCTTGTACCTTCTCTTAATCAGTGCTTGAAGTGTTATAATCATGTTGGCACTCACAACTCCAGCAGTATCTGGTCCCTCAGTAATAGTCTTCAGTCTTTCTACTTCCTCAGAGCCCCAAGAATGTGTATTGGTGCCAAAGTAAATGAATGAAGCTCCTGCCATTGGCACCTGGATTATTTTATTCTCATTTTCAGAGTTGTATGTTGATCAACCTTTTTTGTTGATGATCAAGTTATTTCATTACTTTAACAGGATGTGTTTGAAGACATCTAACATAATAAATCCATCCAATTACTGAAAAATAAGATCATTAGTTGGGTTATATGTAAAGTTGGTGTTGTTGTGTTTACCTTTGTTTAAAATATCATCCTTGCTTTCATTTATGCTTTTAGTAGATTCTGGAGTGTTGAACAGTAAGACACCATGAGGGTCGTCATTCTTCATAACTGTGATGTTGACTTGAGTAGCAGCTCCTAATTTGCTTGGCGGTATCCCATGGCTGCTGAGTATTGCAGAATAGTGTTCATCCAGCTAGAACAAGTCAATGAGTTACATAACTACAAACAAGAATCGTTAATCTGTTACCCATGTTTTTCACGGAAGTTGAAACATGAAAAGAGAAATGGAAAATTAAGAAGCTTCAAGCTCAAAGAAGAATTGTTTCCTTCTTCAGACATAAAGATGTACAATAAAGCATGCAGAAAAACAAGTCAATACTGTGCTAATCAACACCCTTAAAAGTGAAGTGGTTGCAAACAGCATTGAAGTATAAATAGAGATTGAACATCTTACAAATCTCATGCTCCTGATTTGCCAGGGCGTCGGTTGGTTGGGCGACAGGGTGTAGATTTATACTGATACTTTGAAGTGATTTTAGATTTGCAATAGGGATGGCAAAATGTTGAAGAACCTTGGGAAGTGAGATAGGATGGATGAAACACAAGTTGTAGCTAATTTGTAATAAAATTATCTGTTACAGAAGCAGTCACACTGAAAAATCCACCAAAATTGGTTCTCTTTTCATGACAGCAAGGCTTGCAGTTAAAGAACAAGGTTTTACAGAAGGATTCATCAGAATTAGAATTATGTATCTTCTTTCTCTTTCTATACTTATTCATTACAATATTGTTGTTTTGAGAACTTTCTTGTGTGCAAATTGGATATGTTTCCTTTGGTAGAATGACTGCATCTGAAATAGCTCCATTAGCCTACCATGATTTGAGAAGTTCTGAAGTTGTAAAAGGAACTATATAAATGCAAGTCTCCTTTTTATAAAACAACTACTCACCTGCAACACAGCATCTTATAATCACTGCATTCAGCACAGGCAGATTTTTAAAGAAATACTTGATTTAAAGGAATCTACTCACTTGAACAGAATATTCTGTCATTTGATGTTTACTTCTGAAATTATCATGTGCAAATCTACCCATCAAATGTTTTTTTTAATGTTCTGAATAAAGGTAACTCAAAACCTTACCTCTGGTATGTCATCCTGCCTTGCTAACAATGTTATTGCTACCTCCCTTTCACCAGGGTCAAATTCCAAAACCCCTGTGTTCCCATAAAATTCAAAAGATTGTTTTGGTTCCACAACATAGCGCAGGAATTGCTTCAGAAGTGCACCATGGTATCGTACAATCTTGAGTTCAAAGGCAACACCTTCCTATGAAAGAAAATATTTTCATTCACTTAAATCAACTGACACAAATGACCTATTCACATCTGAAGAAAAACATCACGGCCTTTTGCAGTAAGCAAAGATAAGCATATGGAGGATGAACAGTAAAATGCCATGATGTTCCTCCAGACTGAACCACCATTCAAGAAAATCGTGGCTGATGTGATGTTGGTCTCGACACCTTTTTTCCTGTTAACTCATAATTTCCTGGGTTTAAATATCTATCCCAGACTTGGATATGTTTAATGACTTAATGTCGGTAGATGGAAGTGTCAGATGTCTTGAAACTCATAAATCCCCAGGGCCAGATAAGATCTATCCCATAACGTTATGAGAACAAGGGAGGAGATAGTTGAGCCCCTGACAGAGACCTTTGTAGCTTTGTTAGCCAAAAGATTGGAGGATAGCTAATGTTCTTCCTTTAGTTAAGAAAGGTAACAGGGATATAAGCCAGGTAACCACAGGTGGGTGAGCTTTACATTAGTGATCGGAAAATTAATGGAGAAAATTCCAAGGGATAGGATTTAAATCAATTTGAAAGGCAGGGGCTGATCAGGGATAGTCAGCATGGCTTTATGTGGGGAAGGAATCCTGTCTCACTAATTTGATCAAGTTTTTTTGAGGAGGTAACAAAGGAAATCGATGAAGGCAGGGTAGTAGATATCATCTATATAGGCTTTAGTAAGGAATTTGACAAGGTCCTGCATCATAGGCTGTTCCAGAAGGTTAAGGCACGTGGAATCCAATGTGAGCTTGCTAATTGCATCAAAAACTGCCTTGGTCAGAAGAAACAGAAGGTAGTAGTGGAAGTAATTTTTCTGATTGGAAGACTGTGATTAGTTGTGTACCACAGGGATCAGTGCTGGGACCTTTGCTATTTGTGACTTGGATGTGAATGTAGGAGGAATGATTAGTAAGTTTGTAGATGACATGACATGAAAATGGGTGGTGTTGTGGAAAGTGAGGAAGATTGTTTATGGCTACAGCAGAATATAGGTCAGATGGAAAGTTGGGCAGAGCGTTGACAGATGGAATTTACCCCAACAAGTGCGAAGTGATGCATTTGGGATGTCAAATAGGGGTAGGACATAGACAGTAAATGGTAGGGCACAAAAGAATGTTGATGAACAGAAACACCTAGGGGTCCATGTCTATAATTCCCTGAAAGTAGCAACACAAGTTGATAAGTGCTGAAGAAGCTATATGGCATGTTTGCCTTCGTAGGTGGGAGAATACAATATAAAAAAGTTGGGACATAATGTTGAAATGTTACAAAACACTGGTTAGGCTGCACTAGACTATTGTGTGCAGTTCTGGTCACCACACTATAGGAAGAATGTGGTTGTGCTGGAGAGAGTGCAAAGGAAATTCACCATGATATTGTCTGGATTAGAGGACCTTAGCTATGGAGAGAGATTGGATAGGTTGGGCTTGTTTTCCCTGGAGCAGAGAAGGTAGAGGAGTGGCCTGAAAGAAGTACATAAGATTATGAGATGCATGGATAGGGCAGATAGTCAAAATCATTTTCCCATGGGTAGGGGTATCAAAAACAAGAAGGAATAGGTTTAAGGAATAGGAAGGAGTTTAAAGGGGATCCGAAGGGAAAGTTTCTTTACGACGAAGATGGTTGATATCTGGAACGCACTGCCGGAAGAGATGGTGGAATCAGATACAATTACTACATTTATGAGGCATTTAGACAGACACTTAAATAGGCAAGGTACAGAAGGATACAGTCCTAATGCAGGCAAATGGGATTGGTAATAGATGGACAACAGATTGGCACGGACATGGTAGGTCAAAGAACCCGACTCTGTGTTGTACGATTCTATGACTCTGTGATTCCAAGACTCCATAACTTGGACTCTACAGCAGAATGCTTTTCCAAATGATAGAAATCATAGCATGAAATATGCACATTGTAGTTTAATAATCACACCAAGTGGATATTTCCCAAAATTCTGGATAAAGCCGGGCTTGAACTAGAGAAAGTTAATTTTGTATCTTGTTTTATGTCATGTTTTCTATTTCTCTTATCCTTTGTATGCCAGATACTTTTGAATTAAAAATTTCAAACAATTCTCATTGTTAGCCTTTAGTTCCCCAAGCCCCTCACTTGCTCTGATATATTCGTTGTTATTATGCCCATAGTAATAATTTTCAACATTACTCATCCAGACTCACGTGCACAAAATATGGTCCTCTTGTCTGTGAGGAGAATTCAAATATTCCACCCGGGTCATCATTTTGTAAAATAATTATTTTTCTACTGATGAAATTTGATTTCATAATCTGATTTTCCGGGCTAGCTCTGCAAATGAAATTAAAAGTCAAAATCTATAATTATCATGGTATCACAGAAAAAAAACCACATGCCTTCAAATAGCAGTGAAATATTTGTTAACCACATCCAACTTTAAATTTTATAAACTAAGTAATGCATATTTTTGAAAGCAAGAACCCCATGCAGGCATAATCGATAGAAAGCATGTTTTCAGTGCAAATCAAAACCAAAAAGTGAATTTTCTCCAAAAAATGAATACACAGCAAACATATTCACATAAAATTTGTTTGTGCAGTATCTCGATGCTGCAAAAAGCCATTAAAAACAAATTATCAAGCACACTCAGACAGAATAAACAATTAAAAATTAATATACTGAATCATTACAACAGTTTATTCAATTTAGTTTTCCACACATACTAAACTGTTACAAAGTCATCCTACAACACACAAAACATGATTTGAATCTAAAAGCAAGAAAGGTTAATGACCTTGAACACCATCACTGTTTCTCTTTCTACAGATGCATTCTGACATGCTGAGTAATTCCAGTGGTTTGTTTTTTTTTCACATAGAAACAGAAAACCTACAGCACAATTCAGGCCCTTCAGCCCACAAAGTTGTGCCAAACATGTCCCTACCTTAGAAGTTACTAAGCTTACCCATAGTCCTCTATTTTTCTAAGCTCCATGTACCTATCCAAAAGTCTCTTAAACGACCCTATTCTATCCGCCTCCACCACCATTTCCGGCAGCCCATTCCACACACTCACCACTCTCTGAGTAAAGAACTTACCCTGACATCTCCTCTATACCTACTTCCCAGCACCTCTTGTGGCAACCATTTCAGCCCTGGGGAAAAGCTTCTGACTAACCACACGATCAATGCCTCTTGTCATCTTATACACCTCTGTCAGGTCACCCCTCATCCTCTGTCGCTCCAAGGAGAAAAGGCCGTGTTCACTCAACCTGTTTTCATAAGGCATGCTCCCCAATCCAGGCAACATCCTTGTAAATCTCCTCTGCACCCTTACTATAGCTTCCACATCCTTCCTGTAGTGAGGCGACCAGAACCGAGCACTGTACTCCAAGTGGGGTCTGACCAGGGTCCTATATAGCTGCAACATTACCTTTTTAGTACATGATTTGAATCATTGCTATGCACCATAATTCTCTCATTTGTCATTTCACTTCAGTAACAACCTGAATTTAGTAACAAGATATCTTGGCCAGAAAGTGCAGTGCACCATTGCAGCTGGTCATTTGGTTATTGCAAAGCTCAATGGCAGTCAAGATCCCTAGCCTTCAGGTATCAGCATTACATCTGTTCTTCGTGCACCATAGTGTCAATTTTGCCATCAAAGAATCAAAGGCCTGGGAGGGCAGAGGAGTGGAGATCAGGGTCTCCATCAGAATTTGGAACTTTTGAAGGACCTGAGAAACGGGAATCATCAGAGATGAGATCAGTGGATGGTAGTGGGAATTGACATCAGAGGAAATAGTACTTTATACTATTTACCTTCTTTCTACCTGGATGCTACCTGGATTAGAGGGCATGTGCTACAAGGAGAGGTTGGCCTAACTAGGGTTGTTTTCTCTGGAGGCTGAGGGGAGACCTGATAGAAGTTTATAAAATTATCATAGAGTAGATAGCCAGTATCTTTTTCCTCGGGTTGATGCAAGAGGGCATGCATTTAAGGTGAGAGGGGAAAAGTTCAAAGGAGATGTGCGGGCTAAGTGTTATTTTTTAAAAACACAAAGAGTGGTGGGTGCCTGGAATGCACTGCAAGGGGTGGTAGTGGAGGCAGATATGATTGAGGCATTTAAGAGGCTCTTAGATAGGCACATGAATATGCAAAGAATGGAGGGATATGGACCATGTGTAGACAGAAGGGATTAGGTGTGATTAACATAATTAGTTCAGCGCAACATCATGGGCCAAAGGGCGTGTTCCTGTGCTGTACTGTTCTATGTTCTATCTTCCAACTTGACTTTCCTTACTTGGGTTGCAGTCCAGTGGACCACTAGTTTTTTTGAAATGACCAGTGATGGCGGCTCTTTGGAACAACATGGCCTAATTTCCCGGGCAACACTCCAAAAACAGCACTTCATGAAGAACGATGTCACCTGATGCCGGTCTCTTGCAGTTTCACAACACCCAAAAATTATATTCGATAAGAGCAACTTTATTCCCTAGTTCAACCACGCAGCTCAAGTGCCATGCTCCCAAAGGACCAAGTTCTTCTTTAATCCTTTTTTGTTGCCATGCCACTTCTAACTGCCAGATCACATTGAATATTATATCAACGTTCTTGGCATCCTGTTCACCAACGTTCCTGAAATTTTATTTCTGAATAATTACTTGTTAATACCTGCTTCTACCTTAAAACAAACAACCTTATTGTCAATAACTTCATGATCTCAGACCTTTGATTCCCAACTTGCACTGGTCTTGCTTTATTAGCAAGCAAGCAAGAGATCATTGAAATACTTTATTACCTCTTTCATGTGTACATACTGATGTCACTATAAGTTTCAGTCATTGTACAAAGATTTAAGTTGCTCTTTTCTGTCAAGGAGCCACACAATCAATCTTGTTGTAACCCCAATTCCACATTCCTGCATGCCCACAATAAGCTTTGACTCTGATGCTCATCAAGCATCTGTCTGCACCTACCTCAAAATGTTCAAATACTCTGCTTCTACCTTCTTTTGAAATTTTACCTCATGTCTGTGTTAAATGGGCAACCCATTGTTTTTAAGCAGTTCCAGATGTCACCACGAGGAAACAACCTCTCCACATCCACCATGTCAGGATCCATCAGGATCTCACGTCTCAATCAAGTCCTCTCTCTAAACTCCAGAAGATACAAGGCTTTACATTTCAGTACAAATCCAGCAAATTTTCTCTGAATTGCATCCAATAATTTATAATCTCAGAAATTAAGATGTAATGTGCAGATAACAATTGGCTTTGTGTGTATTCTGATGCCATTGACAAGAATATGGGCCTTAAGTTCAACATCTGCAAGACAATGGTCCTCTGCCAACCTGCCCACACTGCACAGGGTGGCACAATGGGACAGTTAGTAGACCTGCTACTTCACTGTTCCCAGATTCAATGCGGACATCCAGTGCTGTCTTTGTGAACTTTGCACCGCATGTGAACCTGTGACTGCATGGGACTCCTCCAGATGCTCTAGTTTCCTCCCACATCACAAAAATGCGCACTTTGGCAGGTTAATTGGACAAAGCAAATTTCCCCTGGTGTGGAGATGAGTGGTCGAATCTTCATGGGTAATGAGTGGTGGAACCTATGGTGGAGTTGATGAGAACATGGAGAGAATAAAATGGGGTTAGCATAAATGGGGATGGTGGTCAGCATGGACTCAGTAGTCCAAAGTGCCTGTTTCTGTGCTGCATGATTCTATTACACGGCACTAGTCTCCAACAATAAAAGCTCATGGCAAAGCCCTTGAAAAAGTGGAGAACTTCCCACACCTCAGGAACCACTGCTCATTTGAGGCAGAAGTTGATGATGAGATTCACCATCACCTTCAACGTGTCAGCACAGCCTTTGGTCTGTTGAGGAAAAGGGCATTTGAAGATCAAGACTTCAAATCTGGTAAAAAAACGCACGTCTGTCGGGTTGCAGTGATTCCTTCCAAAAAATGCTTCTGAGAATTGGAAGACCAAAAGTATGTCAAGGTACTTGAGAGAAAGCACCAATGTTGCCTCTGCAAAATCCTCCAAGTTCACTGGAAGAGTAAGTGAATCAACGTAAGTGTCCTTTTGCAGGCCAATATCCCCAGTATTGAGGCCCTGTGATGAGTTGGACAAGTCATGACATCTTCATGTCTCTTAAAACAGACTTTGTCATGGGAAGAAATTACCAGGCTAACATAGGAAAAGGTTCAAGAATAGGTTCAAAACCTTGTTGAACAAATGCAACATCCCCACAAACTCTTACCGCTCAAAGAAGGAAGCATAAGGGCCTTTTATTGAGAACTTCCAAATTCATTCATTGGGAGCACAGAGAAGTCCTTTGCAAATGGCAGAAGCAACACACTGCCTCACACACTATTTATCTGCCTGCCCCATCAGCCACTTCCTGCCCCATCTGTGGAAGAGTCTGTGGTTCCCACATTGACCTCACCAATCACCTCAGATTCCACAAATACGTGTGGAAGGTGAGGGGGAAAAATTTAAAAGGGACCTGAGGGGCAACTTTTTCCGCACAGAGGGTGGTGGGTGCATGGAACGAGCTGCCAGAGGAAGCTGTAGAGGTGGGTATGATAACAATGTTTAAAAGACATTTGGACAGGTACACGGATAGAAAAGGTTTGGAGAGACATGGCCAAATGCAGGAAAGGGGAAATAGCTCAGAATGACATCTTGGTCGACACGGACGAGTTGGGACAAAGGGCCGGTTTCTGTGCTGAATGACTCTATGACTCCAAGAAGAGGTGCTGCAGGTAGTACAGCCCCAGTGATCCAAGGTTTGATTTAATATGGAATTTATAATATTCTCCCTGTGACCACATGGATAATGCCCAGGTGATCTGGTTTCCTTCCACATCCCAAAGACATGATGTTATCAAGGTAAATTACAGCTGTAAATTATCCCCCATGGAAGAATTGGGGAGGGGGGAGGGGAGGATCAGTAATAGTTTCAGTGGTGTAAATGACCTTCTTCTACATCAAGATGAAATACAAGGAAGCAGGTGTGACTGAAGCAAAACCTCCCTACTTTTGTTTTCAATTCCCTGAGCAACAAAGGACAACGTTCTGTGAGCTTTCCTCATTACTTGCTGCAACCACACACTAGCAACTTGTGAATTATACACCATGACACCCAGTTCTCTTTGTATCTCAGACCTTTGCAATCTCCTGTTATTTAGATATTGTGGCTTCTTTTTATTTTTCGTGGCAAAATGGAAAATTACACATTTTCCTGCATTATACCCCATTTGCCTCATCTTTGTCCATTCACATAGACCCCTTTGCAGTTTCCAAAACTGGTATGAAAACTCATTGTGTCTCCTGCTTCATAGAAAGGTATTTTAAGTGCCCAATACAGCAGAAGAAAAATTAGTATTCTTTTAAAACATTTCTAATAATCCATTTGTTTATGTAATGCAAAATGCAAATGGTCAATGCAAAGGAGGTTACTTGAAATAAAGTTGTTGAAAACATAAAAACTTGTTCATCCAAGTGACATCCTCTGTTTTAATCGTTACTAAATATTTGAATAATTAAATAAAAAAAAGGAAGCAACCTAGTTATTCAAATTAGCCACCTTATATCTAAGGTACCAATAACCTAACGCTTCCTTAATTTGAATCATGCTACATGCAAACCAGTGATGTGTGCAATAAAATATTTATGAAACAATTAGATTAGAATCAACATTTTGAGCAAAATCTGAACAACACAACTCACTCTACTTACCCAAAATATACAACAAATCTTTCTGTCTCTACCCTGCAGACACAGATTAGTAGGTAACGTGAGCTTTTTTTTTAAACTAGAAATTTTAGAAGATAAATTAAGGATTTTCTTCATCTGTAACATGGCATAGCATGCATATTATGATAATGCTACTTACTTCCTGACAAACACATTCAAAGAATTTTTGGTTATTTCCCACTTAACAAGTGCATCCCCATGACTAATCAGAATGTCAAGATCTGTTCATAATGCTATTCCAGGATATCACTACGAGGATTGCTGACAAACAATGCACACACAAAGCAGTCAAGCTAGAGCAGCTGAGTAACATTTATTTCAGAGATTTAGTGATAACATTGTTCATGTATCTGAAAAAAAAATCATGATAATGTTCTTCATATTTCTGGTTCTTTTTATAGCTTTATTCTTGGAAATGTGCAGTTTTTAATAAGTATCCAGGAAATTCAGGAACCAACTGGTGAATTTTTTTTCCTCAATGTGTGGAGATTATTCACACTGAATAAGGGATGGTAGTCTTTCATAGCAGTAAATATAAATATAAAATTAAAAAGTGCTTGTGTGATGTAGGGTACAAAATGCTTGGCACTCCAAGCCACACTGTCACTTGGATATGACGGAATTTTACTCATTTTTTTTCTTCAGATCATGAGTAGCGGTAGTCTCAACGATTGTTTGCAAACTAATTTTGGAAAGGGACCATGTCCAATCAAAAGCATGATTGGCTTATTACCAATAAGTCAGCAAGAGGAAATTTGCCTCAAATTAAGAGTAATGCTGACTAAAAGAGGGGTGGTGGTGTGGGTGGGGTTTGGGGTTTGGGGTGGGCAAGAAAGAGTATGAAATGTAATTCTTATCATTCAGAAAGGTTTGTCTTGATTTTTTTTCTTTAATTTTACCCCATAACCTACACTTCTTCTTCACCGATATTCACAAACCCTCTTTCATAATCAGGCCATTAATCTATCCAACAGATAACTCCACTATTCCTGCAATGACTAGCCAATTTGAGCCATGTATGAAAGAAACTGTTGCCTGAATTGAGATTAAAGTATTGAATTTGGGCACCTCTGTTCAGCAACATTTTTTTCTTCTTCTCCAACAATTAGTCACACCATTTCTTTTAAATCAATTCATAACAATTTAGTTGGCCAAAAAAGTAACTATGATTTTAAAATATTTTATGGATCTTTGAGACACCAGTTGAGTATTTCAGATACACAAAAAAAGACTGCCTATTCTTCCAAAGGCAGGCTTATGCTGTTCATGTTGTCACCACAGACAGTACAAGAGGCCCCTGCTGAAACGAGCTCTTTCAATGCCACACAACACTAATGCCGGCAGCAGAACTGCCTCTTTCACACAGCCAAATTACTGGCAACTGCAAGGCTGCAGACAAACTGGCAATGCAACAGCTGTGGAATAATTTCAATTAGGATTAAGTGGCATCAGCATTACTTCAGTTTAACTTTGTTATCCAAATTAAGATTGACATTTTATTACTGTTCATTAATAGCTGTAACAAAGTGAGCAATGCAATGAAAATTTACAATAAAGAAAACAGAAGGACTGTTAGTCATTTTGTTGCAAATTATAAAAACATACTTTTATAATTTAATAGAACTTTGATGTCCCTTCCATGGCAAAAATATAATTAAGAGCTTTTGTGCTTATATCAACAAATTTTAAGGAGGCAGTTGGTAAATTGTAGGCAGTGTTAACTTACCTTGATATTTTTAGCATGGGCAGTTGTCAATTTAACACGATACAATGCTTTACAGTCACACATGGATAGTGTATAAGATGTGCTGAGCAAAGATTTACAGGTCAATCTTATGAGTGCAGTATGAAAAACAGTATTCACTGGAAACCATATTGGGAAATCACAAACATGTCCCTATATTTTGATGTTGAAACTTCTCAATTGCATGCTTGCAATTCCCCAACATGCACTTCTGGAAAGCAAAATTTAATACCGAGATACACACACCTAAAGCTAGTTGGGTGTTTCTTCATTTAGGTCTAGGCTCAAAGACATTATCAGGCCAAAGCTGTCATATTAACAGCACTTTTCCCATGAGGTGAATGTAGTTGGCAGGGGTACTGAGTATTGAAGTGGCCCAAACAGGTACTTTCTAAGTTCCCTGTGGGATCACCAAGAGCAGGTGTGCTGTGCTGTCTTCTACAAGAAAAGTTAAGGCTTCCCCTACACAAACGGATTGCAATACCGACTGGGTGAAAAACAAATCTGAACAAATAAACCTGTCAGAGGTAGGAGAGCTCATTTAGCGGTGAAAATGACCCAAGATCATTCCTAGACTTTGAGTTAAACAGAACCAATACAAAAGTAGCTTTAATACATTTCATTTCGCTGGGTATGTTCTGCCAAATTTATTCAAGTGTATAAACAAATCACACTCTATAAATCAAAGATACTGCACCATATTAAATATTGGTTTGGTAAACATAATTACACTTAGTTTGCAAGATATTGATGCTAATAATCTTGTGCAATTTAAGAACAAATAACATTCTTTACATTATATCAGTTAACTGTTACACTTACAGATTAATGACATAATCAAATAACTAATGCCCAAGAACACTAGTGAAGTTAAGAGTCAAGGAACTCTTTTGAACCACAGAACCGTGCTGTATGAAACAATATTTAAACTTTAACTATTCCCATCTTTCCTCAATTCACTGATGTTGGTTCAGAAATATGTAACAACCAGGGCAATGGGAGAACTCTCTTGTTCTTCCAATTGTGCCAGAAGATATTTTACACCCATCCAAGAGGCAAAAGCCAATTCAGTTTAAGATTATGTTTCTGTTATGAAAGGTTATTGACCTGAAACATTAACACTGTTTCTCTTTCCATCGATGCTGCTTGTGATGCTGAGTATTTCTAATATTTTCTGCTCTTTATTTCAGTTTTCCAGCATCTGTAGTATTTTTTTTCAGTATAATAAAACTAATGGCATTTAATGATCCAAGGGCTAAATAGATGCTGAAAGTATAGAAAATACTTAGCAGACCAGGCAGCCTCACTTGAGAGAGAAACAGAGTGGAAAGAGAGAAGAACCCTCTTTCCCTCACTCCACAGATGCTGCTTAACCTGCTGAATATTTCCAGCACTTTTTGTTTTATTTACATTCACTGATGTTGGTTCAGAAATATGTAACAACCAGGGCAATTGTTCTTCCAATCATGCCAGAAGATATTTTACACCCATCCAAGAGGCAGAAGTCAATTCAGTTTAAGGTTATGTTTCTGTCAGTGCAAAACTCTCTTAAAATGTTAGACGGAAATGTCATCTGAGATTACATGCTTGATTCTCTGAAATCGGGCTTAAATTCATTCCCGACTGAAATACAGACATGTATACTTCACTGAATAAAGTATTCACTGTTAATAAATATTAATGTATTTATATTATTTGATAAATTGATATAAAAGCTTGTTAATCAAAAATAAACAAGCCCAGGATGAAATTCACATACCGGTCTAAAGAGATAATCAAAGTCTCATTTATTTCAGGTAGATCATCTGATTTTACTGTGATGTTGATCGTCGCATTGCTTTGGCCTGACAAGAATTTAACAGAACCATTGATAGGGCTGAGGTCATCAATGCTAATGTTATGACGATTAACCCCTGCGGGCTCCAAATGCCAGTACACCTCTGCAGAGCCATCAGTGCCATCGCGTTGCAAAGCAATATATATCTGAAACCATGTCCACAATAAAGAATAACAACTTATTAGACTGTGCCAGTGCTTCTGAAACAGTAAAATAACAACAAAAGAAGAAATGATTTAATATTTATCATATTCACATGTTCACAAGAAAATAGGAGTAAGAGTAGGCAACCTCAAGCCTGCTCCTTCATTCAGATGATCACGGATGATCTGCCCCAGGCTCATTTCTTCTTCCATGCCAGATCCCCACTGCCCTCAATTCCCTGACCTTTCAAACATTTATCTACACCCTCTCCAAATGATCCAGCCTCCACAACCCTCTTGGGTATGAAATTCCAGAGATTTGCCACCCTCTCTAAGAAATTGTCCCTATGTACATGAGTCTTAGACAGCCACCTCCCAATCTACCTCGTTATATAATAAAATGGACTCTTGACCTCACAATCTACCTCATTGTGACCTTGCACCTTATTTGTCTACCTGCACTGCACTTTCTCTGTAGCTGTTACACTTTATTGTGCATTCTGTTATTGTTTTACCCTGCACTACCTCAATGCACTGTGTAATGGATTGATCTGTACGAACGGTATGCAAGACAAGTTTTTCACTGCATCTTGGTACATGGAACAATAATAAACCAATTTATATCTATGTCTCTTTATTCTCCCAATACTGGAAACTTCACATCTACCCTGTCAAACCCACATAGGATCTTGTATTGTTCAAGAAGATCACCCATTTTTCTAAACTCCAAAGAATACAGATCCATTTACTTTAGCTGCTTACAAAGGGCACCTATTGAGAATTAGCCTGGTGAAACTCTCTTAGACTGCCTCCAAAACTAGAATATCCACTATTAAATAAAGGAACTGAAACTGTGCACAGTACTCTGGGTATGGCCTCACCAACAATAGTTCCCTATTTCTAAACTCCAATCTCCCTTGTAAGAAAGGCCAATTTGCCATATGCCTTCCTAACCACTTGCTGCACCTGCCTGCAAACTTTGTGATTCAGTCAGAACAAGTAGATCTCTCAGTACTTCACTTATTTGCAATCTTTTGCCATTTAGATAATACACTGTCTTTAGGTTCATTTTAGAGTCATACAATAATACAGCACAAAAATAGGCCCTTCAGCCCAACTGGTCCACGCCAACCACAGCATCCTCCCTGCTAGTCTCAGTTGCCTGCGTTTGGCCCATAACCCTCCAAGCCCCTCCCCTCCACGTACCTATCCAAATGCCTCTTAAATGTTGCAGTTGTACCTGCCTCAACCACTTCCTCTGGCCCACTTTCCCCCAGGGGAAAAGGGTTAGGGAGTCCAGAACTGGAGGGCACAGATACAATTTTGCCAAAGTGCATAACCTCACAGCTTCCCACTTCAAACTCCGTTTGCCAATTCTGCAGCCACCTACTCAATCTGTTTTTATATACTCCAACCCAGGCAAAACAAAAACCATACATAGCTCCACATACCTGACTGTCAGAGGAGTTCTCTGGTTCATAAACAAGGAGAGTTTCATTGCTGGTAAATCCAACTTCTCCATTTGCCAACTCAGGTGTAATTATTAGTGAGACCATTAGCAAATCAGCAAGCCTGGGACTCACTGATGGAACAGGGGGAAGGATGTTCACTAGCTCCACTGTCTCCAGCTGAAAGAATTAACAGAAACTTAGAAACATAGAAAACATAGAAAAACTACAGCACAATTCAGACCCTTCAGCCCACAAAGCTGTGCTGAACATGTCCCTACCCCAGAAATCACTAGACTTACCCATAGCCCTCTATTTTATTCAGCTCCATGTACCTATCTAACAGTCTCTTGAAAGACCCTATCGTATCAGCCTCCACCACCGTTTCTGGCAGCCCATTCCACGCACTCACCACTCTCTGAGTAAAAAACTTACCCCTGACATCTCCTCTATATCTACTTCCCAGCACCTTAAACCTGTCCTCTTGTGGCCACCATTTCAGCCCTAGGGAAAAGCCTCTGACGATCTACCCGATCAATACCTCTCATCATCTCATACACCTCTATCAGATCCCCCATCATTCTCTGTCTCTCCAAGGAGAAAAGGCCGAGTTCCCTCAGCCTGCTTTCATAAGGCATGCTCCACATTCCAGGCAGCATCCTTGTAAATCTCCTCTGTACCCTCTCTATGGCTTCCATAAACTTGTCAGAATTAAGTGTCAAACATTACAAGGGAAACATTTTTTTTTATCTAGCACAACACTTTTATTAATACAAAACAATCCCCTTACTGCTATCAAAGCTGTAGCTCCTGCTGGAACACGTTGCAATACCATCAGCAAATCCACAAAACGAAATCACATGGAGAGGAAATTTAGTTCCACAGCCACTCCTCCTTCCAAGATAACCAGAGGTGCAGAAGGATGTGAAAGTGAAACCATAATTCCCAAGTCCAATCACCACATTCCCACTTCTGGTTTTAAGAGAATTGGGGTAGGCAACCAATCTTCTTACCTGACCTATCCCCTGGTGCATCTGCTCTCCCCTCCTCCCACACACCTGCCTATCACTATCTCTTACCTGCATCTACCTATCACCACCCTGTGCCCACCTATCACTGCTCTGCTTTTCCCTCCTATATGTTGGGCTTCCCCTTTTCCTATCTTCAGTCCTGACCCAAAACATTGACCGCCTGCTTTTCTCCACGGATACTGCCTGGCCTGCTGAGTTCCTCCAGCATCATCGTGTTTTTCATCTAGATTCCAGCATCTGCAGTCCTTTACTTCTCAACCAATTTTCAAAGTGGAAGTGGGCAGTGAAATATTTTAAGAAGTAGTGCACTTGTCTTAACACATTGTCGGTCCTCAGGAAAACTAAGCTGGTAAAGGAAGCAAGAAGGACCAGATCCACAATATGTCCTCTTACTGCACTGTTCATCAGTTAGTAGCAGCAGTTATGTTATGCCTCAGGCCCAAAAGGACAACCTGAAATTAATTTTGTTTTGAACAACATATAAAAACTCATACTTCCCAAGTTCTTGTTCTCCCACAATACTCACCTCCAATTCTCCCCCGGCATATTTTTATTAAGTTCCACACAAAAGGTTCATTATCAAACTGAGGACCAAGGGATTAAAGGCATAGTAGCAGCATGAATTGGAAATTGGCTGAAGGACAGGAAGCAGAGAGTAGTGGGAAAGTGTTATTTCTTTTAGACTGATGTATGGCAGACCAGCAGTGTCCACAGGGGTCTGTGCTTGACACTGCTTTTTTGTTCAGATATATTAATGACATTGGACATGAATGTCCAGAGCAAAGTTTACAAATTAGCAAACGACAGAGCCTGGAAGTTGGTAATCCGTGGGAGGGTAGTAATAGGCAACAAGAAGACATTCAGTAGATAGGCTGTCTGAATTGGCTTCCCAAGTGATAGATGAAATATAATAAAAAGAGTATAAAGTGATACACCGGCAGAAATGATGAGGAAAGGCGAGATGGATAAAATGGCACAGTTCCAAAGGGTATGCAGCAACACCTGAATCTATGAATACGTTTTTGAAAGGGTTGTTAAGAGAGTGGTAAGGAAACCATTTGGATCCTGAGATCCATAAACGGAGGCAAAAAGTTCAGAAGCTTTCAATATTTCCATTCCACTAACCCAGCCCACTCTGAATCTATAACTCTTCTCACTAACCGTTTCATTATCATTTAACCAGGTGACAAGCATGGTACTGCTTTTGGCCTCCTGACTTCTACCCCAGTTATCAGACATTTCATTCCTCCCACTGGACCCATGACCCCATCATGGAACATCAGACCATACTTTCCCAGTTACTGAATTCATTTCCTCCAGAGATCTTCCCTCAACAGTCTCCAACCTCAGAGTCCCTCAAACAGTGCACAGTCCACTTATACCTCCCCTTCCAAGATCCACAAGCAGGACTGGCCCTGACAACTCATCATTTCAGCCTATTCTTATCCCACAGAACACATCTCTTATTATGAACTACTATTTTTTTGTACTTAACCATGTCTCTTCTTGATATCCTCATTGGTTTAATGCTGCCAGTTATTTCCAGCCTTCTACACCAGTAAAACACAACAGGATGATCTGTAGGCTTTTCACTTCTTCCTTGAACAGAGGCCTAACTATCACCCTCCAGCCACTATCCTCCTTTTTCCTGGATAAAGTTGTTCTCACTTTGACCAATTTCTCTTTTACATCCACACATTTCCTCTAAATAAAACATAGAGCTAATGGAAAAATCAAACGGGTCCAAACTAGGGCTGTCTCTGTGCGGGATGCATAGAAGTTCCTTGTTTCAGTCCTTTTGGATCTTCTACCTCACCCATTTTTTCTGGTCCATTGATGGCCGTATCAGTGCATCTTTCTGCCATTACACAAACCTTTGCTTTCATTTCCCACCCTCACATGGTACCCTTCTGACTCTCACTTTCCCTTTCTGACTTCTCTATCTCCATTTCAGAGGGTAGATTAGCGACCAGTTTCCACCACAAGAGAGCCAACACCAACATCACTAGCGCCCACCCTGCTTTCATTCACCCACTTTCTCCATCTCTGTTACATCTGTTCTAATGACACCACCCTCCCAACAGTGTTTCAAATAGGTCTTCACTTTCCTCAACTCTTTCATCACAATTGGCAGAGCTTTCAACTGCATCTGTTTCATTTCCCACCTTTCTACTCAAAGCAAGGATAAAGCACGTAAAGTTTATACATATAGAGTTTCAGCATCTCCTTGTTCCAAATTCATAAACACTAATAAACTTCATTGTAACCCAAGGGCTCCGTCTAATTTACATCATGTTTTTGTTAACTATTATGATTCCCTGCTTGGATACAAATGCTTAAGTTTTTTTGCAAAGTAGCATAATACTAGAAAAATAAGGCAATAGCTTACTTAACAGGAACTAAGATCAAATAGTCACAACAAAATATAAACCACGACCCATCACCAACACACATATAGTGCTTATTCACGATTCCTCAGTGCATTACTCATTATTATTACTGCTACTATCGTTAAAAATAGGATTCAAATGCTGGTTTACAAACAATTAAATTCACAACTCATCTATTATGATTCTTTTATATATTCTTTGCAGTATTGTGAAGAAAGTTGGAAATAGGCTGGATCACACCGATGGATAGCCAGCTGCCCCATGGAGAACCAGTCATAGCTGCATGTGTGTGTGTGTGGTGTGGTGTGTGTGTGTGTGTGTGTGTTGTGTGTGTGTTGTGTGTGTGTGTGTGTGTGTGTGTGTGTGTGTGTGAGAGTGCATTCTGGACTTCTGCACCTGTGCACTGCAGTGAGGAAATACAGAACTTGCTGAAGGACAGATGCAAGTGTTACCTCACATCTCTCCTGTGCCAAAAACAGCTCCATAACATTCTGAGCTTGGGGACAGCACGTATTTTATCGGATTCAAATGCTGGTTCACAAACAGTTTAAATTCACAAATTATCTATTTTTTAATTAGGAAAATCTTGCTTAGGCTCGGATGGAAAAGTGACATTTTCTCCCATTGTAATTAATCCAGCTTTCTCCTGGTAGGGGCACTCTAGACCACTGGCATCAAACCTACTTAAGTTAAATATAATGGGACTGGCAGCAACTGGACACAATACAAAATAAACAGTCTCATGGGGAAGTAGGCAGAGACTGATTTTTCACTGAGGCACAGTTAACACTATTGAAAGAGCTAGTCTAAATTTTCAATAATTGTCTATTATTATTGAACATTAAACTATATTGACAATTTGATGATTAACACTGCTTCATCATGTTCTAATCAGTTGTAATTTGTAATAATTTACCTGCACAAGAAAGCTTGCTCCATTTTGAAGGAATGCATTATTTCTTATTGGTAGCTTGAGGCTCATCTGTGACTGCCCCGGCATGAAGATGATACTATTTTTGCTGGAAACGTTTAGGACATCATCTTTTGCTTTGGAAAGATCCATGACACCAGCAGGCATGTACAGTACAGTGTAGTTCAGCTGCACAACCCCAACTGTTCCATTGTGCCTGCCAAAACTCAACGACAGAAACCGCCCAGCAAGGCTACTTCGATCTTCTGTTCCTCCATAGAATAGAAGCTAATTAAGCCATAAACATCATCACTGTCTTGGAATATAAAATATAATCTAAGCGAGAGAAAGTAAGGAAAAAACATAAATAGTTTTTATTCTCAATCATGGTCTACCTTAAATATTTAAAATCTAACATATTGGTGCATTATACCAAACCTACAGCTTGGAAACTGATACAAAAACAATTACCCAAGTATTCCTATCTCATAAGCATTGCAGAACATACAGGTACAAGTTATTTTCTACACTGGATTTAATTCTCAATGTTCACAAGTTGTTTCAAGAAAAGAGTGAGATCCATGCAGCAAATGAAGGTATTTGAACTAATACCTTACTTGTGGAAATGCACCAATATAGGGAGGTTTTCCTTGAACACCAACAGCACCATTAGAGTTCAGCATGCTAAATAGCACCAAAAGTTTGGTTCATGAGTTGAGAACCTAAATTCGTCTGCCCTTCCCCCAAACAATGGCAATAACTGGAAAAAAATCACTTTAATAGGCTCTCCAGCTCATGTTATTGAAGAAAGCATAACCCACAGTACTCAATGCAGGAGAGCGCTCCAGTGCAATTTTCCTTCGTCAATGTGTCACCAGTCAAATAAGACTCTAATCTGAAGCCCTGTGCATCTTCTCAGATGATCATTGGACAAAGAGCAGAAAAAAATTTCCAGGTGTACCTGTCAATCCTCCAGCAACACCTGTCAATCCTCCAGCAACACGCAACAGAGAACAGGTAATTATGTACCATTCTGCAACAGTAACTGCTTTCAAAAGTATTCTGCTGATTGTGAAACCCCTCTGGAATGAGCTGATGTTGTGAAAGCACTAAATAAAACAAAGATCTTTCTTTTATTTAAATTATCTATCCATCATCAAAAATTTGGTTGAAAGTATTTTATTTATTCTTTAGAGTATTGGGAAGAAAGCTGGAATAGGCCAGATCACACTGATGGACAGCCAACTGTCCCATAGAGAACCAATCATAGCTGCAGTGTGTGTGGTGTGTGTGTGGTGTGTGTGGTGTGTGTGCGTGCGTGCGTGCGTGCGTGCGTGCGTGCGTGCGTGCGAGTGAATTCTGAACTTCTGCACCTGTGCACTGCAGTGGATAGATGCAACTTGCTGAAGGTCTGATGCAAGTGTACTTCATACCTCTCCTGCGCCAGGAACAACTGAGCTCTGGGATAGCACGGATTTTGCAATGAGCCCATGAGCTTTACACCAGCATCTAGCATGGCCATATTTCATTAGAATGACATCATCAATATGGAAGTAAGGTATTTGCCTTTTTAGTTTAAATTAATGTAGGTGTTTTTTAATTGATTTACAGAAACAGATGCATTTTTCAATGAATTTATTTTTTAACTTTCTTTTAATTTTTTAAGTACTTCTTATCTATTTCCAAATGACTCTGATCATCAGAGACATTCAGAAACAATGGGAAAGGCCTTCTGACAGGACAAGTGGTGGCAGCGAAGCCACCAGGACATCATAAGCCATGCAGTCACTGGGCATTGACGTGGTCCCAAGCACTCACAAATGGCAACACAAGGCACAGACTAACTCAAACACAACCCAGCCCACTGTATGAGAACCAGAAGATGCAAACACATTAACTTACAGCCTGAAACATAAACCATGTTTCGCGTTTCCACAGATGCTGCCTGACCTGCTGAGTGTTTCCAATCAAAAGGTTTTTTCTGATTTTCAAGAGTTTTAATAAACTTACTTGCATGGGTTCATCCAGTTCTGCTCCTCCTTTTATTGTACTGTTTAACAGCTGGAAAAGATAAAGCTTCTGCTTCTCAGGTATATTATCATTAACAATGGTGAGGGGCACAAGAGCCATCATTTGCCCTTCCACAAGTTCCAGAGTGCCTGAAGATGGCTTGAGGTCTTCAGTGACAGCTGAAGAGTCATTACCACTCCTTGAAATAATCCAATCCACTGAGATGTTACCATGTGCCCCTCCATTCCTTACAATAGTAATTCCATCAAACCTGTAACCAGAAGATACACAGGGATAGATTATTACTTGGATTAAGGATCACTGTATTGTATGGGCATCTGAAATTTGTCAAAGTTTCAATTTAATTTCTTAGCCACTACTTTCTGTTGCCGGGACTTGAGTACCTGAGTTACACAGATAGGTTGAATAGATTAGGACTTTATTCCCCTGGAGTGCAAGAGGAATGAGGGGAGATCTTACAGAAGATTACAAAATTATGAGGGGTATAGATAGGGTGAATGCATGCAGGCCTTTTACCCCTCAGGTTGGGTGAGACTAGAACTAGAGGGTCATGGGTTTAGGGTGAAAGGTGAAATACTTAAGGAGAATCTGAGTGGGAACTACTTCACTCAGAGGGAGGTGCGAGTGTGGAACGAGCTGCCAGCGGAAGTGGTGGATGTGGGTCAAATTGTAACATTTAAGAGAAGTTTGGATAGGTACATGGATGAGAGAGGAATGGAGAGCTATGGTCTGGGGTGCAGGTAGATGGGACTAGGCAGAAAATCAGGCTGGCATGGACTGGATGGGCCAAAGGGCCTGTTTCTGTGCTGTAGTGCTCTATGACTCCATGACTTATGAGTGCTTTAACAATATGGATTAACCATATAAAATCCACAGAAAAATAATTTACTCCTGACTTCTGAAAGACTACCAAAGATTTTTCCCGGTAACTTTGGATTCATATATCAACCCCAAACTTCACTGTGCACAACCCAATCTTTCAGAATCCCAAACTGATTCTCAACTACTCTCCAAACCTTCTGGGCTGAATACAAATCCAGCACTTCTTATTCAAAATTATTGCATGCTCCTGTTTTTGTTGTTTATAACATCAACCTTCCACTACTAATACCCTTATTAAAAATCCTGCTTCCAAAATCCAATTATTATAGTGTCCACATCAATATCACGATTGTCCCAGATGTTCAAGCTTACTGTCTGCCTAATTTGGGCATCCTTTCTTCTGCCCGATGAAGCTCTCATAAACCAACTTTCCACATCTAAACCTACCCACTGATTCTCCAGCAATGGCTTATTTTCACGCTTCAATTCCACTACTGGTAAACTTATCCATCAGTCACCTGACCCTGCCCTCTCTCCTTCCTTCTACATTGATAAGATTTCTTTATTAGTCACATGTACATCGAAAACACACAGTGAAATGCATATTTTGCGTAGAGTGTACTGGGGCAGCCCGCAAGTGTCGCCACGCTTCCGGCGCCAACATAGCATGCCCACAACTTCCTAACCCGTACGTCTTTGGAACATGGGAGGAAACCGGAGCACCCGAGGAAACCCACATAGACACGGAGAGAACGTACGAACTCCTTACAGACAGTGGCCGGATTTGAACCCGGGTCGCTGGCACCGTAATAGCATTACGCTAACCGCTACACTACCGTGCCCGCCTGCATCTCAGTTTCTACCTTCAAACCCACGTGGAGGCCCTCTTCATACAAGTCTCTGTCCATTCAAGGTCCACACATTATGTGAGCAATGACTTATCCAGCTTAAGTGGACATTGATAGGTAAATAAGCACTTGAATTCAGGATGATGATTCAGAATGATGGCAACAACTCAATATACAATTAACTAAATAAGCAATGAAAACAACATCACCAGCTTATTGAACAATATAAAATACCTTCAATATGTCAGAGAGCAAACTAAATGGTGGTGTTCTTATTATTTGGGAAAGTGTACCATTGAAAAAGAAAATCATCAGTAATTGCAGTTCACTGAGGAAACAACCCCTCATATTCCGTCTTGGTTAGTCTCCAACCTGACGGCATCAAATATCGATTTCTCTAAATTCCGGTAACCACTCCCCCTCTTTGGTTTTCCCTTATCCCTCTGGCCCCATTACCCCTTCCCTTTCCCCTCCCTCACCCGCACGACCGGCCCCTCACCCACACCTTCCTCCCTCTGGTTCCCTGCCTCCTTCCCTTTATTCCATGGTCCACTGTCCTCCTCCTATCAGATTCCATCTTCTTCAGCCCTTTGGCTCTTACACCTATCACCTCCCAGCTTCTCACATCGTTCCCACTCCCCACCCATCTACCTACCCTCCCTCTCACCTGGACTCACCTACCACCTGCCAGCTCGTGATCTTCCCCTTCCCCCCTCCTTTCATTCTGGCTTCTGCCCTCTTCCTTTCCGGTCCTGATGAAGGGTCTCGGCCAGAAACATCGACTGTTCATTTCCTCCATAGATGCTGCCTGACCCACTGAGTTTCCTCTAGCATTTTGCATGTGTGCTACAGTCACTACAACTTGATTAATAATTACTTTTAAAAAAACCCACTGCAAACAAAGAACAAAACTGTGCAAAGTAATAGGAGAAGCCATAGCAAAGTGACACAATATGATACACCCTACCCTTGTTATCATGTCTTCATCAATAACAACTTCTGTGCTAAAAGATTGCTGTTAATTGACAGAACTCCATGGGGTTTGTCATTTGGCTCAATAATAATCTGAACTTTGCTGGGACTAAGCAGCACCGCATCTCCTTTTATTGTATCTTCAAGTAAAGCAACCTGAAATGACCTCTGCAATTTCAGGGATAGAATCATTAATAATCTGAAACTTCAGATTTATTTCATAAACATATGGAGGGAAAATAATGGTCACATTTGCTGGAGATCAATAAAATCGTGCTGTAACAATGCATTGGCAGAACTGTTGCCAGTTACTATCTGGTAATTAACGGAAATCAGAACATCATCAGAACCAATTATTTTTCCATCTTGGTCCCTGCCCCGAATGACCGGTACGGTAATCACACCAACTGTCTCAGACACGGTGTACACTGCTTGTGCAAATCGTAGTGGACAATCATTTTTGTTGATTTCAAGTTGAAAACTACTTTGCGTAGAGTCAATTTCAGCTCCTCCCTACAACACTCGTCAACTGGACAGTGAAAACTTCATCGTTTTCAGGAATCTGGAAGAGAAAGAAAGTAATAGACTTGGATATAGAGCAGGTACATTAGGAAGGATTTAGTTGCTTTATCTTGTGAATATGATCATAGATGACCTGGATATTAATGGAATAGCATTCCTCTCCATCCACAAACACCAGAGGCATTGATGATCAGCACATGCCTTCCATTTAAGAACATCTGCAGCGGGGAAAAATGATGAAAGACTTCCCATTGTGAAACTGCTTAATGCTTACCCATCCTTTGGGTGGTAAGAAGCAGGAGCATTCAGGAAAGCTTCCAATTATTCACAAATAAGCTGGTACAATTTGTGCCAGAATAAAATTTTTCATTTTTGTTTTTGGACAATGCATACCAGCTATTTCCCTTACATTAAGACTGGATTCAATCACTTATAGGAGATGAAGAAGATACACCAGGCTACAAGTGTACATAGTGGGCTTCACTGCTACAGTTAGCTACAGTTAGGATTAAAATAGGAAGCTGAGCTGAAACTGATAAGTTTATTTGAAATGCAATGATAGGAATCCTACTACAATGTACAAGTATGATGTGTGATAGGACATAGATTCATTTGGCATTGAAATGTAGAGCCTGGTTTTCTTACGCCTCTTTGAAAAATTAGACTCCAATGTGTTTACAAATTTATCCTCGAAGCTCTATTGTTAACACAAAATAATCAGTGAGAAAAGCCTGCAACCTCTGTAAAAGAGTGGTCAGCTGCCACACAGAAATGTGAGGAGCAGTATTAATAATCAATTAGAATAGAATAGATTACAACTCTGACTAGAACCAGTTAAACCTACCAAAGAGAGCAAATCCAGCTCCCCAATTTTTTAGATGATTCCAGTACAATGCATATTTTTCACTAAGAAAGGTATAAGGGGTATGTCAGGGGTAAGTTTTTTTTTTACACAGAAAGTGGTGGGTGTGTGGAACACACTGCCGGCGGAGGTTGTGGGGGCAGATATATTAGGGACATTTAAGAGACTCTTAGATAGACACAAGAATGATAGGGAAGTGGGGAGCTATGTGGGAGGGAAGGGTTAGATAGATCTTAGAGCAGGATAAAATGTCGGCACAACATCGTGGGCCGAAGAGCCTGTCCTGTGCTGTAGTGTTCTATGTTCTAATGATAACAGAAGGAATGTTGCTCAAAAACAGCTTCAACTGCATAACACATTTGACTGACTTCCTGTGTCTTCTGTTTTAATAAAGAGGATTAATTTATTTTAATTAAGTTAACCTCTGTTTAAATACAAAGCAGATGGAGGAGTACCAATTGAGCATTGCAAGCATTCATCTGCTGTAACCAGAAACAGGAATGTTATGCTTTATATATGTTTGATTCTTAAAGCCTGTTCATCTACTTCTTGCCCTGTGTCAACACAATCAGCAAAGGAGATCAGAAAAGCTGCCATGAACCCTGCTTCTCCAAGGGCACTGGTTTCATCACCAGTTCTCCAGCAAAATGCTGAAAATGTTTGCCATGACAAGGCAATGGCCCAATGAAAATACATCAGTGCTTGGAAATTCAGTTACAAAAAGCAGTTTTTTCTGTCAGCATTATGCAAGTTTTGCAACTGGATCCCCACCCCCCTGAGTAAACACAATAACAACCTATGTCGTTTCACACCACTCGGAAAATTTCACCATGCACTTTCTGTCATGAATCACCTTTGCAATCCAATTGAATATCTTTATCAGTGCCAAATATTGTAACTCCATTCCCCATTTAAACACACGTTCTGGAGCACAGCACTGGAACTTGGAGCATGATTCACTAACATGCCTTTCGCTTGACACTCCCAACAGTCATACTCCATGGGCACTGAACAGGAAGACCTGCAGTTAAGTGAATTGCTTATCTACGTCTTTGGGTCCTCACCACAGGTTTAAAACAAGCTCCTGCTGACAAACACCACCCAATCTCCAGGAGCCCCCATCCAAATCTCCTGCACCTCACTTTGCTGCTAGTTCTAACTATTCCTGCCTTTGCCGCCAATCCTGATATAATCTAATGACACCATCCTTCACTCTCACTCCTTCCAAGTAACCTGACAGTTCTAAATCCTTGTCTCACCTGTCTAGGCTAATTGCCACACCGTCAACCCCAATTCCACTACCCCATTCCACAACAGTTCAGGCCTCCATTTACTCCCCCACAACTCCTTGAACACACCTGAGCAGCATTCACTATCTTCCTCTCACCCACACTCAAAACCTATCTTCTGAGCACCTTCCACTCTCCCATCTCTCACCATCAGCAGCCTATCTCCCCGTCACAACCACATGCCTGATTTAAACAGGGACCGTGATCTGCTGAGGAAGCTAAGCTGCATAGCTTAATTTCCATAGAGAAGTTTGCAAGAGACTGGGCACTGCATTAAGGAAATTTGAAGCTGTAGCAAATGGCCAAAATTTCACTGACACCCTTCTATCTACATCATTCGAGCATACCCAAATTAGAATTCCTAGGCATTGGCATGTCTAAGAAGAGAGATTTTTAAAACTATTTTATAAAATTATTGTGTAGCTTTTTTAAGCGTCAAAGAACCACAAACAAATTCCTCAACACTAAACTATAACCAAGATCAGCGTATCCAGTTTTTAATTGAGCTTGTAAACACTGAAGCAGAATCTGCCAGAATTACAGCAGCAGACTGTAGCTCCTGGGGCATTGGGTTCCAAATACATGGCAGAGAGTCATTTCAATCAGTGAAGAATGTTCACTCTTTGTGTTCTTCAGGACTGTGTCTCTCACCTGATCATCTAAAATGGTAAGGTTATAATCTATCACTGCTCTCCCAGGAGGAAGAAGAATTGTTCCCTTTGCTGGACTGATGTCTTCCTCTGCAGAATTTGGACCTGCTGTAATCTGCCAATGGAGTCAAAAATAAAACAATTGTAAATAATTTACTTAGATTTTACACACATGAAGATATATTTCAAGAAGATGACATCACAACTGATAACAGATCTGCTAACATCCAGCAGATAACTGTGGACTGAATGGAGTTGTTCTGCGACATCAGGTCTCACCAATGTAGAAAGACATGAGCATTATGAACAGCAATTACAGTGCACTAAAGTTAAAGTAAATCACTGCCCCAAATGAAAAGAACGCTTGGAGCCCTGGACAAGGGGTAGGGAGAAGTGAAAAGAAAAGGAATTACATCTCCTCTGGAAGGCACTGTATGAAATTGGAATTGGTTTGTTATTGTCATTTGTACCATGGTACAATGAAAAACTTGTCTTGCATACCGTTCAAACAGGTTAATTCATTAAACAGCGCATTGAGGTAATACAAGGTAAAACAATATAGAATGCAGAATAAAGTGTCACAGCTACAGAGAAAGTGTAGTGCAGGTAGACAATAAGGAGCAAGGTCACAACAAGGTAGATTGTGAGGTCAAGAGTCCATCTTATCGTACTAGGGAACCATTCAACAGTCTTATAACAGCGGGATAAAAGCTGTCCTTGAGCCTGGTGGTACATGCTTTCAGGCTTTTGTATCTTCTGCCTGATGGGAGAGGGGAGGAGAGAGAATGACTGGGGTCTTTGATTATGCTGGCTGTTTTACTGAGGCAGTGAGAATTGTAGACAGAGTCCATGGAGGGGAGGCTGGTTTCCATGATGTGCTGGGCTGTGTCCACAACTCTCTGCAGTTTCTTGCAGTCCCAGGCAGAGCAGTTGCCGTACCAAGCCGTGATGCATCCAGGTTGGATGCTTTCTATGGTGCATCGATAAATGCATCATATGAACAGGAATAGTTATTGACGGAGATGAAGGAATTGACTAGAGTGTCCCTGAGGAAACCTGCCCTTCACAATGCAGAAAGGAGAACGGAGGAGAGGTAGATGCGTGCGAAAGGAGATTCACTTTGGAGGTGATAGATGTGGCTGATTGGATATGGAGACCGGCAGAGGCAGAAGTTGGGAACAATGGGAATACTCTCCTGGCTCTGGAAGGGATGAGAAGATGTGAGAACAGCAGTGCAGGAATTGGAATTGGCACCGTGTTTCACTCCTCCAACCATCTGCTCATCATGCAGATCTCTGGCATCAGCTCCACATTCAAATCTTTACATTTTGATGCTGACCCCCTCCGACTCGCACACTTTTGTTCTGGTTATTTTATAAACTTTGTATTGACCTTACTGATTTGGGTTCAGTTTTGATTAGACAGATTGACCATATAAACTATTTATGGTTCTGGGTCTTTTTTGCAGTGTCACCTATGATAACAATACTTGTGGAGTGGTGTGCTGCCCTTCCTACGAGCATACTTGACATTTGTCCACTTAATCTGCACATGTACAACCCATTCATCTATTCTTTGCATCTGTTCAACCCATTCACATGTTCAGTCAACACATTTCCCATCTGATTCCACTGCCTCTCCTGCATCAGTAATATCTGAAAATATAGCCAGCTCATTTTGTTTCTTCTGAAACCAAGTTATCAATGCAAATTAGAGGAAGTCGTGCCACCAGCAGCAATCCATAAAGCATCTTGTTGGATTATATAGAGACACAAGAGAGACGCAGATGCTGGAAATCTGAAGCAACACACACAAAATGCTGGAGGAACTCAGCGGGTCAGGCAGCATCTGTGGAGGGAAATGGATAGTCAACGTTTCAGGCCGAGACCCTTCATCTGGACTGGAAAGAAAGAGGGCAGAAGCCAGAATAAGAAGGGTGGGGGGAGGGGGAGGAGCATGAGCTGGTGGATGATAGGTGAATCCAGGTGAGAGGGGGAAGGTAGCTGAGGTGAGGGGGGGGGGGAAGGTACATGGGGGAGGAATAACCTACCTACCTTCCCCCTCTCACCTGGACTCACCTATCACCTGCCAGCTCGTGCTCCACCCCTCCCCCCACCCTTTTATTCTGGCTTCTGCCCTCTTTGGTCTCGGCCCGAAACGTCGACTATTCATTTCCCTCCATAGGTGCTGCCTGACCTGCTGAGTTCCTCCCGTAATGTGTGTTTTGCTGTTGGATATATAGTGTAAACATGGATTTTTAAAATGCAACAAACAGGGAATGTCACGTGTTTAAATTTCCAAAAGAGCTTAATATATTACCACAGAGAGATGTCTGAAGGACAGAAAATAGAGAATTCATTAAAAAAAAAGCACCAATTCAACTTTGGACACTTGAGACAAACGCAATCCATCAAAGCAGCCAAACATCAAAACCAGAACACAATGCTCAGCTGCTACTTTAGATGCTCATTTACCACACGTACAGTTTGAATTTTTCAGTTTCTCAGTTCTTAAGCTCATGAAACTGAGTATCTTTTGTTTTCTACCATTTAACCAACTCTACATTTGTACCCAAATGTGCGTCACTTTCCCGTCAGTCAGGAGCTCACGAGTTCCAGCCCCACTCAAGAACTTGAGTACATCATCTGGACGAAAGTCTTTGGTGTAGCCTTGGAGGCAGAAGGACATAAAAAACAGAAGCAGGAGTAGACCATGAAGCTCGCACCTGCTCTGTTAAATCTACATTAAGGTGCTTCCAAGGCAAATAGATATTATCACAATACACTCTGTTCCTTCATCTGGCTTATTATTATAGATCGTAAATAGCCAAACGGATTGTCAGGAAAGGAATTCTGTCATCCCTATCCATTTTGGTCTATATGTATCCAAGACGCACAGCAACGTGGTTGACTCTTAACTCAGTCAGTGACAACTTGGCTCGAGTCAACCTTTATGACATTTCACCAGTAACAGTCTATTTATTTGTCTTCTGTCCTTCAACCATCCACTATTCATGTTATTCCTCCAATCCCTTCTGTTTATATTTTATGAGTCGCATCTCTGTCAAATGTTTTTTTAGATGAGCTGCCAGAGGAAGCGGTTGAGGTGGGTGCAATTGCAACATTTAAGAGGAGAGGGGCTTGGAGAGTTATGGGCCAAACATGGGCAGCTGGGACTAACAGGGAGGATGCTGTGGTCGGCATGGACCGGTTGGGCCGAAGGGCCTGTTTCCGTGCTGTATTACTCTATGACTCTAAAAACATAGATACTATTCTAGTGGTTTCCCCCTTCATCTACACTGCTGCAATGTGCCTGTTAAAATTGGAGGGCATGGTAACTTTACAGTTAAATTACTGGATTATTATCCAGAAGCCTGAAATGTTGATGTGGAAACACAAGTTTGAATCCCACCAGTACAAGTTGTGGGAACCAGGGGGAAAAAAAAAAATCAGGACACACAAGAAAGACTGCAGCTGCTGTAAATCTGGAGCAACACACAAAATGTTGGAGGAACTCAGCAGGTCAGGCAGAATCTACGGAGGGAAGTGGACAGTCAACGTTCCCAGTTGCTGGGCATTTCAATTCCACTTCCCATTCCCACACCAATACGTCTGTCCACAGCCTCCTCTACTGCCAAGCTGAGACTTGACGTAGATGAGCGGAACAGAAACCTCATATTCTGCCTTGGTAGTCTCCAACCTGACAGCATCAACATCGAGTTCTCTAACTTCTGGTAACCACTCTCCTCTGTTCCCTCCCTTATCCCTCCAGCCCCATCACCCCTTCCCTTTCCCCTCCCCTCCCTCTCAATCTGCCCGTCATCCACACATCCCTCCCTCCAGTTCCCCTCCTCACCTCCTTCCCTTTATTCCATGGTCCACTGTCCTCTCCTATCAGATTCCATCTTCTTCAGCCCTTTGTCACTTCCACCATCACCTCCCAGCTTCTTAAATCATTCCCTCTCCCCCCGCCGCTCCTGGACCCACCCATCATCCACCAGCTCTTGCTCCACCCCTCCCCCCGCCCTTCTATATGGGCCCTCTCCCCTCTTTCTTTCCAGTCCTGATGAAAGGTCTCACCTCAAGAAGACAGCATCAAGAAGGACCCTCACCATCCGGGACATGCCCTCTTCTCGTTACTACCATCAGGGAGGAGGTACAGGAGCCTGAAGACCCAAACTCAACAATTCAAGAACAGCTTCTTCCCCTCCGACATCAGATTTCTGAACGACCCACAAACACTACCTCATACTTTTTTTTTGCACTATTTATTTAGTTCTGTAATTTATAGATTTTGTGTCTTTGCACTGTACTGCTGCCGCAAAACAACAAACTTCACGTTATATGTCAGTGATAATAAATCTGATTCTGACCCTAAACGTCGACTGTTCATTTCCCTCCATGGATGCTGCCTGACCTGCTGAGTTCCTCCAGCACTTTGTATGTTGCTCAAAAAAAATCAGATTGTCAGTAAGGAATTCTGCCATCCTTATCCACTTTGGTCTACACGCGTCCCAAGAGCCACAGCAACGTAGTTCACTCTTATCTGCTATCAGTCAGTAACAATGTGGAATGAATGGTAAACACTGGGATTGCCAGCGATATCCGTATTGTGTGAGAAAATAATCAATCATAAATAGATCCTCAAAAATTCTGTTAGATTTGTTTAGGAAGACTTTGGTGAAAGGAATTAAATGCTGCATTGTTGGAGGTGCTACCTTTAAGATCTTTTGATTAAACTAAGGTGCCATAGTCTGTCCAAGGCAGCTCCAATTCTAGTGGAAATAATATTCAAACACCGTATCAATCCAGAGAGCAAAATCATGAAACTAATCAATATTTAAGCCGGGTGACTGCCCAGTCACAAATGTTGTTTTCTATTTGATTAACTAATTTAGGTCAGCTTATGGCACTCAACCGAATGCTGGGTTCTGGTATTAAGCCAGATGAAATGAAGTAATTTGATATCCCTTACCTCAAAGGTCACAGTTATGGTCCCATAGGTTCCTTTCTTTCTGATTAGTTTAAGCGGGACAAGTTCTTTTCCCTCCCTTGCCTCACTGACAATGATTATGGAAGACTGTGGGTGAGACAGAAAATATTATTTCAGCAATATACTCCCCTGCATGAATAACGCTGACAGATTAATAACCCTGACAACATCAATCTCTCACAGACAAATCTAATCTGTAAAACCCTTCAGCAAATTGTTTACATTCCATGGGAAAGAAACTGCCAAAATCATCCAACTTTTTGAAAAAGATGCTGGGTTATAAATTTAGCAAATCAGACTTTAATATTAAAGGGCTAATGACAGAAATAACATTTGGATTGCCCATTAATTTCTGTGTTGATCTTTAATTCCCCATATTATTCATAAAAATCCTTGTAAAATTGAAATTTTCTTTGGGGCGGTTGTGAGATTCATAACTGACTCACAATATGAAGTTGGTTTGAATTAATCTGAGCATTAACAATTAAAGATTACATGTAATAAAAAAAGGATTGGGTCAGCGATTGATATTTACTCTTAACGTGAAGAAGAATTCAGCAAAGTAAGCATTTACACTGTGAAATATTCTGCACTCAAAGCACAAATGGAACGTTAAATTGCATCTATTTTAATGCAAGGAGCCTGACTGATCAGGCAGATGTACTTGGAGTGTTGATCAGCATAATAATAATATTGCAATCACTGAGACATGGTTGAAAGAAGGGCTGACAATTCTACATTCCAGGGTAGAGAAGCTTCAGGCATGATAGGCAGGAATGTAGAAGAGGAGGGAGCATTGCATTATTGATAAACGAGATCATCACTGCCGTAATGAGGGATGATATCTGAGAAGGCTCTTCAAATTAAGAGGAATAGATAGAGTGGACAGCCAGCGCCTCTTTCCCAAGACACCAATGCTCAATACAAGAGGGCATGGCTTTAAAATAATGGGTGGGAAGTTCAAGGGAAATATCAGAGGAAGGTTTTTTTTACCCAGAGAGTGGTTAGGGCATGGAATGCGCTGCCTGGAGCAGTGGTGGAGGCAGGTATATTGGTCAAATTCAAGAGATTACTAGATAAGCATATGGAGGAACTTAAAATAGAGGGATATGTGGGAGGAAGGGGTTAGATAGTCTTAGGTGAGGTTTAAAGGTCGGCACAACACTGTGGGCCGAAGGGCCTGTATTGTGCAGTACTGTTCTACGTTCTATATTAAATGAGGGCATGTGGGTAGAGCTTAGAAATTAAAAAAGGGCAATCACTTTGCTGGGATGTACTACAAGCTCCCCAAAAGTCAGCAGGAAATGCAAGGAGAATAGCATTCTAGCTGTATAGTAGCAGGGGATTTCAACTTCTCCAATATTAAGTGGAATCATCTTTGTGTGAAAGGGTTAGATGGGGTGGAATTTTTAAAGTGCACACAGGAGAGCATTGTGCGCTAGTATGTAGATAGTCCTACCAGGGATGGGGTAATGCTGGACCTAGTCTCAGGGAATGAAGCCTGGCAAATGGATTCAGTGGGGATAGTGACCATAACTCAGTAAGTTTCAAAGTAGTACAGAAAGGGGTAAGGATTGTCAGAAATTAAGTGTCCATAATGAAGAAGGCCAATTTCAATTATCATTGGACAGGACCTGGCAAATGTAGATTGAAAGCAGTTACTTGCAGTTAAATTGTGAAAGTTCAGGGCCAACATGTTTCCGTAAGGGTGAAGGGTAAGGACAGCAAGTCCAGGGAACTCACCAGGAATGTCAAGGAATATTGAGACTTTGAAAATGAAAAAAAAAGGACGCATATAGTAGGCATAGAGCACTGAGAACTGGGAAGGCTCTTCGAGTGCAGAAATTGGGAGGCCAAAGAGGGGTCACAAATATCACTGAAATGTGTTCAAGGAAAATCTCAAGGTATTTTATATGTATGTTTAAGAGCAAGAGGGTAACCAGGGAAAGAGTGGGCACATTAGGACCCAAAGGGGCAATTTGTGCGTGAAGCCAGGGGACGTGGACAATGTCTTAAAAGAATACTTTTCATCTGTATTCTCTCAAGAGAACATTGTAATTGGAGAGTTCACTTGGGGCAGTGAAAGTCCAGAGCATATTAAGTTAAAAAGTTAGGTGCCTTAGTGGGCATAAAGGTGGATAAGTCTCTCGGGGCTGATAAGATGTATCCCAGGCTGCTCTGGAGGGCAAAGGAGGAGATTGTTGGGGCCCTGATGGAGATACTTAAATCTTTGCTGGTCACATGTGAGGTGCAAGATGACTGGGTGACATCATCTGGTGCTTTTATTCAGCGATAAACCAGGGAATTATAGGCCAGTTAATCTAACATCAGGGTGAGGGAAATTATTGGAAAAAGTTGTGAGGGACAGGATAAAACTGCACTTGGAGAAACAGGGATTTATTCAGGATGGCTTTGTTTAGTGACGATCTTGTCAGACTAATTGAGTTTTTCCAAGAGGTAACAATATTTTGATGAGGACAGTGTGGTTTATGTGGTTTACTTGGACTTCAGTAAGGCCTTTGACAAGGTTCCACATCGAAGACTGTTCTAAAAGCGAGAGCCCATGGGATTCAGGATAAAATGTAAAATTGGATCCAAAAGTAGCTAGGTAATATTTGGTATTCGTATATTATTGTCATTTGTACCAAGGTACAGTGAAAAACTTGCCTTGCACACCGTTCATACAGATCAATTCATTACACAGTGCATTGAGGTAGTACAGGGTAAAAACAATAACAGAATACAGAGTAAAGTTTCACAGCTACAGGGAAGTGCATTACAAGTAGACAATAAGGTGCAAGGTCAAACAAGGTAGATTGTGAGGTCAAGAGTCCATCTCATCACATAAGGGAACTGTTCAATAGTCTTATCACTGTGGGATAGAAACTGTCCTTGAGCCTGGTGGTTCGTGCCCTCAGGCTCCTGTATCTTCTGCCTGATGGGAGAGGGGAGAAGAGAGAATGACCTGGGTAGGTGGGGTTTTTAATTATGCTGGCTGCTTCACCAAGGCAGCGTGATGTACAGACAGAGTCCAAGGAGGGGAGGCTGGTTTCAGTGACATGCTGGGCTGTGCCCACAACTCTCTGCAGTTTCCTGCAGTCCTGGGCAGAGCAGTTGCCGTACCAAGCCGTGATGTATCCAGATGGGATGCTTACAAGGTTTACAGAGGAAGAAGTTTTTCACCCAGCAGGTGGCTGCAATCTGAAATGCACTGTCTGAGAAGGTGGTGCTCTCATGCCATTTAAGAAGCATCTGTAAGAGCACTTATATCACCAAGGCTACAGAGCGACTGCTGGGAAATGGGATTAGTATAGATAAACTGACGCTCAGCATAGACATGGTGGACTAAAGGTGCCCGTTTCTGTACTGTACGAGAAGACATTGGCCTGCAGCACCCCAAAGGTTAAGTTCAGTTGTCATTTTTGTCTTTTAATATCTTCAAAGGAAGTTCCAAGTCACACAGCAACCTCACTTGGAAATACGTTTTCATTTTCTGAGAAGCACCTTTGCAAGGTTATTTTGGCAATACAACTCAACCTCTTCAAAAGACCCTGTGAGTCAATCTGTGAACTGTGGAAGCAGGATAATTTCAAACAGAGAATTTGAAAGATTATATGCATCTGTTTATTAATGTTAATAGAAAAAACAATATATATCAGTAAAGAATATTACCCCTATTCCCAATTTTAGTATAATTCAACAGTTTATAGTTCCACAGTACCTATGAAAATACTCCAAGACACTTACCTGAAGGTAGAAATGAGCTAAAAATGTTCCACATTGTTGTACAAGGTAATGAATACACGGTAAAAACTACAGTACCAAAAAATACTACAATGCATTCAGTTTCTTCATTGATTGCTGATAATACTTTGACTTGATGGAAGTCAAAAACATCAAATGTGTTTTAACAAATTTGGAACCAAGTTGTTAACATGCATTTCATGCTTTTTTTAAATCATCGTTTTACTTTCCTGCACCTGTCCTCCAAGCTAAATCCTGTTTATCTATTTTTCATCAGCATCATCATTCGGCTATATTATGCACTATAACACTCAATTAGATAATAATATGGGAAATCTATCAAAAGCATGCTGTTGGCAGACCCTGTCTCTTACTAGGAATATACTTTGAGGATTCCTGGCCACAAATTCTCCATCCATTAATCTGTTCTAATAATTACAAGCTAAAGAACATTCTGAAAATGCCAAACGTTTACAGAGGCTTAAAAGTATACTTACCATGTTGAAAGAAATAATTCCAAAGGCATTATCATTTGACAGAATGGTTACTCTGGCAATATTGGGAATTCCAAGCATAACATCTGAAAAGGATCCCTAAAGAGAAAGATACTGTTTTTATCTCCAGGTTTTGTGCATAATTCCAGTTGGACCAGTTCTCTTGAGGCACTTTCATATAGACAGTATGTTACATATTTTCAATTATGTGCTGCATTCTGATGCCATCAAAGATGTAACAGAAGAATTATATATCCCCAATGAGAGTGATTATAACAGTTCCAGGTTGAAAATTATTCCACATTTCCTACCTAATTTACAGCAATATTCAGTACAAACATATTAACTAAACTAAAAATACAGTTGCCAGACATATTTTGATGCATATTTTTCTTAATAGTGTTGTAATAATGAGGAGGAATGAAGTTTTGTTCGAAACCTTAAAATTTTTCATCATGTAAAACTTCTCCAGAAAGAAAGTGCTTTGGGCACCTTAGCTACATTAGGAACCCCAGTTAATAAGGAGGTCTTTTGAAACTCATTTATCATGATTTGACAATCTGTTTAAGACACCATGGCAATAAGAAACTAGGTATGAAGTATGCAGTTCTGTTTGAAAATGAAGTTTCCTCTCAGTCCAACGCCTTCATACGTAATCCTTTGACTTAAACGTTAAAAAGCGGAATTCTCTTCCTAGGTCCAGGTCAAAGGTCTCTACAATCCATTTCATGCAGCAAATTGAATGGTTGTGGGAAGATAAATACATTCCTTTTTTTAAAACTGGATGTATCAATGTAATATAACAATAATGTTCAAAAAAGCTTATCCACTAAACACATACTGTATTAAAATCCTTAATGATTATCGCACATTGAAAACGAGTGAAGGTAAAACATCTTACATGCTGTACTGAGATATAATAAGACATTTTGCTCAAAATCAATTCTCACAAATAAGGAAATTTTCTCCAGTGAACAGCAGAAAGTAAATTAATTACATCTGGACAAAAAAAAAATTTGGAATATTTTTGCCTCTGAAATAAAATATGAAATCTAGAGCAAGTGTACTAAGTGGATATTTTAAATGATATCGGACATTCTAAAAGAATAAGTGTATAGCTTCTTAAAAGAAATTATCTGGCCCATAAGCTCACAGGCACTGGTATAGGAATTATAACATACTGGTTAAAAGTCTACATATCTTCCATTTAAACATTGTTAATTTGAAGCTGCCATACTTGGACACAAGAACTCTTCGGTTTTAAAAATAAGGAATGAAAAGCATTTTGTAAGTATCTTTTAACATAAACGGATGTCTAACCTCAAATGTTAGAAAATATCTCAGGGGAAATGTTTACATATACATTAAAGTGAATAGGTACAAACCAAGTATTTAATTTGACTGCCAAAATATTACCCATATAATGTTTTGATCCTTTTAAAATATTCTGGACTCTATAAAATATTAAAGCCATAATAGTTGTTTCATTGATTTTGTTTCCTGAGCCCCATGAGAAATATTGGGGCTCTGCAGTTTGTGACTTATATTCAATTGATCCAAAGCCTGAACTTCATACCATCTACTCAGAACTCCATTATCAACAGTTTCCATAGCAACTTACTTAGCATCTTACTGTTCACACTCAACACCATTTAAATTTAAACGCGAATGATTTCATCTATGCCTTGAAATACCTGCAGTTGTAATTTAAATAAGATTTAGACTTCTAATATAAAGTGAGTTTCTTTTTATTCTCACAACACTGGAGAAAAGCAATTAAAAAATGCATCTGGTCATTTAACATTGAGATTTCAGTGACGATACACAAAAGCTTTTGTTTCATGTCTACTTAGCTTGAAACAGAATTTCCATTCATTTCTTTATTGCACTTCCAAAAATACTGATTGTATAACTGATCTCATGAAAAATAATTTTCATGATGTGCTTAGTGTTGCTAATTATTTTACTGTAACTTGGATTGTTATAAACTGTATTTCTTAAACTGGTTTTCCAAGTTCAGATGTTTTGAAGTGTTATTACGTGGAATATATTTTACAAATCAATGCTGTGGCACAAGGCTACACACTAGGGCAGTATACACATGGAATCTAAGCAACAAAGTCAACATTTCCAACCATTTATTAGTTGTGTATTTAAATAACCAGTATGCACTCTTATCATGCAAAACCTTGCACTTCGACTGCTAATTCATTAAATCTATCAATGTGTTTTTAACGGCACAATGAAGCTAAGATAATACTCATAGCAATTTTGTGTTTCCAATTTGACAACACTGAAAAATATCTTATACAATTATTTTTGTTTTAAATGTCACTGGCTGCGTTATGTAGAGAAACAGAGCAGCCATTTTATGACAGCCATGAGATGAATGGATGGTAAATATTTTTATGCATTCAGCCAGCTAGCTGGCTTCATGGAAAATCATCATAATACTCATGTGTCTCCAAACAAAACTAATACTCATGTGTCTCCAAACAAAACTACAAAAATACTGCTGAGTTTCCATTTCTCTTTCCTGGAAAGAAAACTCAAAAAATGATTTTATTGGTCACAGCATGTATGACGATTAATTAGAAGGAATTTTGGATAAATATTTAACTCTTATTTTACCACATATTGTTTTAAACCACACAATACCAAAGGCATCAGCACCAATCATGATGAAGGATGCTAGACACCAGCATGCGAGTGCAAATGATGAGCTAATGTGTTTGTTTCCATTTTCATTCACCTCTGCCTTCTTTCAGACGACTTTCAGCCAATGTGATTAATCAATTAACATCCTATAGCACTAGATATGCAGCAAAAACTACAGACCCAACAACATCCTGGCTGTGGTCTCAAAGGTGTGCCCAAGAACTAGGCACAACTCTAGCCATGCAACTCCAGTACACTGGTATCTCCTGACAATGCAGAAAATTGGCCAGGTGTGCCCCATATATAAAAACCAAGACAAATCCAACCCTAGCAGCACCATCCCATTCAGCTTACTGACAAATCATCAGCAGGGTGATGGAAAAAGTCCTCAACTGTGCTATTAAGCCCCATTTACTCAGTGGTTTTAACCTATGTATGGACAATTGGTTTGTATTCTGCTAGGATTATTCAGCGTCAGACCTTGTCACAGCCTTGCTCCAAACCTGAGCAAAAAAGCTGAATTCTAGACATGAATTAAGAGTGACTTCCCTTGAGATTAAGACAGCATTTTACCAAAAATAGCACCAAGGAGATAATTTAAATCAATAGAAATCAACTAATCATTGAAATCAATAGTTTATATCAATAAACTGATTGTGGAATTTAGGAAGGGGGTCAGGAGAACACACACCAGTCCTCATTGAGGGGGTCAGCGGTGGAAAGGGTGAGCAGCTTCAAGTTCCTGGGCGTCAACATCTCAGAGGAACTATCCTGGGCCCAACACATTGATGCAATCACAAAGAAGGCACGCCAGCAGCTCTACTTCATTAGGAGTTTGAGGAGATTTGGTATGTCACCAAAGTCTCTTACAAATGTCTATAGATGTACGGTGGAGAGCATTCTGACTGGTTGCACCACAGCCTGGTATGGAGCCTCCAATACACAGGATCGCAAGAGGCTGCCAAGGGTTATAGACTCAGCCAGCTCCATCGCATATACAACCCTCCCCTCCATTAGGACATCTTCAAGAGGCAGTGCCTCAAGAAGGCTGCATCTATCATTAAGGACCCTCACCATCCAGGACATGCCCTCTTCTCGTTATTACCATCGGGGAGCAGGTACAGGAGCCTAAAGACCCACACTCAATGATTCAGGAACAGCTTCTTCTCCTCCACCATCAGATTCCTGAATGATCCATGAACACTACCTCCTCATTCTTGTTTTATTGCACTATATATTTTAATAATTTATAGATTTTTGTCTTTGCACTGTACTTCTGCCGCAAAACAACAAATTTCACATCATATGTCAGTGATAATAAATCTGATTCTGATTCTGATTCTGAAGCAGGGCGAAAATCTCTCTACTAGTCTCCTACAGATCCCCGCTCTCCTCTCTCTTCCAGCCATTTGAACAGAATGTTTTGGGTATTTCCATTCGATTTGAGGGAGCAATCTTGTTGCAACTGTAACAAATGGCTTATCGCCATGAAGAACATTCCAACACACATCATACTTGGAATAGACTCAAAACCAAAATGAAGTTACCTGTAGACTTAGTGAGAAAACAAAAGTTTCATCTGCTTCCGGAAAATCATCATCCTTGACTGCGATATACACAGTTTTATTTGTCTCTGTAGTCAATAATCTGGCTGCAGCAGATGTGGCCTCAAAATCATCAGTATCTTCCCCTTGAAGCTATAAATATTTGCAATGAATACGTGAGATCATATCTTAGACTTCTAAACATGTACATATATAGAAATTTTTCAGAGGTTTTTAAATTGTCGTAGAAATGGTAACCTAATTATTAGATCAATGATCAAGATGAACTTCTACTCAACCATTATTTTATTCTATTAACATATCAAGTGTTGCCCAAAAATGTTATTAAATGCACAAGGCAAAAGTATGATTGCAGGATAGAAAAAAATTAAAAGATGGCAAAGTGGTGTGATGTATTAATATAACACTGAGATAACAGTCTGCATCATTATATGGTTCAGCAACAAAACTCTATTTCAAGGTCTTTTTGAAAAGATATTTTTTTTAATCTTAATTTGAATTCCTCAGGGGAAGCACAATCTGGGACAATTTGCTTTCCTACTTTTCCTTCATGAAAAAATATTTGATTACAAATTATTTGCGTTTGAAATAGTAAAACAGTCTGCCCAAGTAATAATGATGCTTCACAATGCTGTGCACTATATCATCATGGAAATAGCAACAACTCATCAAAGAGACATATCATGGGAATGGCCGATCGAGCTGATGCTGACCACTAACCACCCAATCACACTTATCCTACATAATCCCATCATATCAGGGCAGGCTCGGTAGTGTAGCAGTTAGTGTAACGCTTTACAGCGCCAGTGACCCAGGTTCAATCCCGGCCACTGTCTGTAAGGAGTTTGTACGTTCTCCCCATGTCTGCATGGGTTTCCTCCGGATGCTCTGGTTTCCTCCCCACATTCGAAAGACGTAAGGGTTAGGAAGTTGTGGGCATGCTATGTTGGCGCCGGAAACGTGGCAACACTTGCGGGCTGCCCCCAGAACACTCTACACAAAAGATGTATTTCACTGTGTGTTTCGATGTACATGTGTCTAATAAAGAGATCTTATCTTATCTTATCCTCACCACATTCCCATCAAATCCTCCTAAGTTCTACCACCAACCTGCACACCATGGCCAATTCATCGTGGGCAATTAACCGAACAACCCAGACAGCTTTAGGATAGGGGAGGAAACTGGAGCACCTGCAAGAAACGCACACTCACACACAAACTCCACACTATCAGCACCAAGAGACGGTACGGGGAGAGAATTTCAGGGCTTAGTGCAAGGCAGCTGAAGGCAGAGTCACCATTCAGGGATCCCAGAAATGGAAGAGCCTGTAGATGTCAGACAGTTGTAGGGTTGTTGTTAGCTACAGATACAGGGAAAGATGAAATGATGAAAGGGCTTAAAAACAAGATTGAGAATTTTAAAATCAAGACGCTTCCTCCAGTTGAAGTTAATACAAAGCAAAAAGAAGAATAATGGGTGAATTTATAGTAATTTTATGTCTTTAAACTGTACTGCTGCCGCAAAACAACACATTTCACAACATACAAGTCAGTGATAATAAACCTGATTCTGATACTTGTCAAGTCAGAAAGACAGGTAATGAAAATTAACAAATGCAGATGTTGGTCTTGCCCTATCAAAGATACTTCCGTTGCTCTATCCATCCCTACCCCTCCTTCTCTGCTACTGAAGACTAACTTGGTCTCTCCCTTTCCCAGTTCTGACTGTCTCAAACTTGAAAAGATAACCGCTTCTCTTTCCACAGATGCTGTCGGAACTAGTGAGTGTTTCTAGCATTTCCTGTTTTTATTTTAGTTCAAGCTTACTGTAAGTCAAGGTGTGAGGTTGGAACTACCAATGTCAAGTATGAGAACTTTGGCATCAAATGAACTGAGATAGTGCCAGAGATGTTCGGCAGATAGGTTTACGTGGTTTAGTGATGCAAGAGATATGGGGATTGAAGCAATTTGGGATCAAATAGGATATCAAGGTTGTATATCTGGTTCCATCTTACACAATAGCCAGGAGGGTACCATAACACACTTCACAACTTTAGATGTAATTATAAATGGTAACAAGTGCATCTCAGAGCATTTATAGTTGCATTCTTACACTATGATTCATGGCCTTCCTCTCGATTACTCAGGTCTTATTGGTAGTATATATTACGGGCTTAGAATAAAAGTTAAACTGTTGAATGGAGAGACAGGAATACTTTAATACTGATATTAAACCAAATGTAATCTATGCCTTGGATAAACTAGTCTTTTACATTTTTTTCTTTCTTCTTGAAAAGTCATGTAAGGCTTATGTATGAAAAATTATGCATGCATACACTGCGTACGGTACTTACCATAAATTTGTCATTTACCCTTTACGCTGACAACACCGTGTAACAATGCCAGCAGATTAAGATTATTTAAGGGAAGTCTGATAGTACTAAATAAATTATCAGCAATTGATAAATTTGTTCATACACCCATAAATATCAGAAAATACCATCTGAATTTAAAGATCAGCAGAGTTTAAAATGACAACTAATTTTTCATGTATTTGGGAATACATTTTCCCTATCATTTCAAACATTTAATTTCTGACATGTTAAGGCACAAAACCAAACGCATATATCTTAATCCCCAAAGCGCAGAGATTATCCTCTAGAAATAGATATACTTGACCAAGATAACACTAACTGTGAATGGATAACAATAGAAAAATTGAGCTTTGTGTAATGTTTCAATTTTGTAACTGGATCAAATTAAAATGAAAAGGAAAATCCATAGGGAGCCAGTCCGTATCACTTCTTTTGCTCTGCTGTAAAAAGTTAAACATTTTGATGAAGTAATCCAAACAGCCCAAATTTAGCATCGTGAATCTGACAAGAATTTACATGTATTCACATTTCAAGCTTAAATGTGCACTGGAACCCATTTAAAGAAAGCTTCCAAGGTAATGTCTTTGGATGGTTATTGTAATCTGACAGATGAAATTTTACAATGCCCGCTCAGTTTGAAATATTCTGCAGATGAGCCAGCTGAATCTCTTACAGTCACACTATGTATCTGTATGTATCTGTTAGAAAACAAAGACCGAACCAAACCAAATTAGAGAAATCTTCCAAAGGTTGTGCCATACTTTAATGTATGTATTCTTTACTAAAAATGCTAGAAGCAGAGATGATTTTCAAAAAAAGAACACAATTATTTTAATTCGCATGTTTGAATTATTACTTTATCACAAAATCACACTTTCTATAGTCTGCAGTAAATTCTGAATCTCTAATGTTTGGAAATAAGACCCTGAATGAAGGAATTTGAATTTACATTTACTTAGTTTTTGAATGTTGCAGTTTTTGTGTCTAAATATGAAACAATATTCTGGGAGGGCAATGGCAACGTATAAAAAACTGGCCTGGAGTTTATAGAAAGGCCATGCATTTCAACAAATACTGCCAATATAAAGAGAATATCATGTACAATTCTTATTGAGAGTTGAATTGTGAGCTACTATTCAATTATTTTCTGCTCTTTAACAATTAGAAGATTTCTCATAGTCTCGAGATCAACTGGTTTATACAACATGCAGCATTACTGATAACTCAATTTTCAACTGACTTTTGTCAATACATTATTTAATCACTTCACAGACACTTGATAGTACACAAAGGAACAATAAATGTTTTGAAGTCCTGTCATTTACAATGCCAATCTAAGTTATATTTAGTTTCAGCAGTTTCCTGCAAAAAGATCCACAATTAGTTACGAATACAATTTAACAAGATTGGATTCATTAATTTTTTTTAACCCATATCTGCAGGATTCAGAAACTATATATATTTTTTAGGTTTGTTTGATATTTCATCTAGTTTTTATAAATCAGAGGATTTATTTGCTACATACAATCCTAATCACAAATTCTGGATGTTTTCCACAAAATGAAAGCTATTCAAGTTCCAATCACATTCATTTTACAGAAAAACTTCATTTTATTTAAAGGAATGACACAGAATGAAGCACTGAATTTCTTGCAATACAATATAGCAACTGCATTTCCCAATAAATATCGATGAATGGTTAGAGAGAAAGATTGAGAGGTGGACAGGCAGATAAGCAGATGAAGTAATGAATGAATGAGAATTTAAGAAAGTTTTGCTACATATTTTCTAGTGTTCTAATTCATGTAAAACCGTTCTAAATGTAAAATGACTGCAATATTTAACACTGCAGCAGTTCCAAGAGGGTATCGCCAAGACAATCTTTGTTCCTTACTGTTATGTTTGTTCTTCATCAAAGTGCCCAACCCAAAAGCTGTCTCATCAATTTGAAGCTGTTATAGATGTCCAAAGCATCTTCGCCAATCAAGTGCAGAAAAATAGACGCTTTCAATTTTTCATTGTTCCCTCCCACTCCACTAGCATCTAAATATATGTTGAATTGCTGCTTGAAGTGTTTCCAATTATCGGTTAGATTGCCAGTAAACTGCATAGGCGTGGGAGGACTTAGCTCATCCGTAACGGGAACTCTCGGCCTCTCACTTGAATCTCTCTTGGCAAATCCAGGGACTGCTGAACTTTGGGAACAATGTGCTCCCTCGCCACGCCGGCCAGCTTTTTCTCCGTCTTTTTCTCCGTCTTTTTACAGCTTTTCTTTCGTACTCACTGGGTCTCTTTCTCAACTGCACACAGTACTCATCTACTCTCCCTGTTCAGACCTCACCCCAACTTCTGACACCATGTTCTGTTTGTTCTTCATCAAGAGACAAACTTTGCGTGGGTTTAGCATCTGAACATTTTGTTAACCAACACCAGACTGGCTTGCTTTCCCTCTCTTTTTAAAGTCACTTCCAGTTCCCCCATGTGACCCCTTGCATTGCCTACTGGGAACTGTAGTTCTTTATTATAACTACATAATAGGATATAATAACATACTTACCAGTAAGAGTGCTGTGACATTGGCTGGTATTCCAATCCTTTCAATAACCAAGCGTATAACTGAAATACTTGTTTCATTCACCACAAAGTTTGTTTGACCTGCAAACCTTACTTCTGTATCTCCAAACGCAAGTGTGACGCAGAGACCCAAAATAAGCTCAGCTACCGAGAAGGCAGCAGGCATTCCTGGAGAGACAAAAATCAGAGAAACAGGACCAGTTTCAAATGAGGATCATTGGGATTACATAAATACAAACCCAAAAATATAAAGATATCATTTTATAGATTCACAATCTTTCCCAATAATTTCTATAAATACTCTTGATCATAGAATTTCTTATTGTTTATTAGTAACAATAATTATAACAGGAAAATTCTGCAGGCCAGACAAGGTCTTCGAGACACAAGAGACTGCAACTGCTGGCATCTGGAGCCACAAACAACCTGCTGGAGGAACTCAGCCGGTCGAGCAGCATTTGAAGGAGGAAAGGAATTGTTGAGATTTAGGTTCAAAACCTTGCATCAGAATAGTCCTGCTGCAGGGTTTTGACCCAGAACATTGGCAATTCCTTTCTCCCTCACAGATACTGCTTGACCCTCTGCGTTCCTTCAGAATATTGTTTGTTAACTCTAAAATCTTCCTCTTCATTGTTAATTACCTCTTCCAATTCACCTTTCCTGCCCTCTCTACTTTCAACTTTGACACAAAACACAAGGAACTCCTGCTGTCTCCAATATGGAAGCTTCTTGCTCAGCCACTGAGTCCTTGTGATTTTGTCTCCCTATCTTTCAGCAGCTCTCACAACTCTCACAGAACAATGCACTGCAGTTCCTGCTAATCTCCAAGCAACCTTCACCACTCATCAACCCAATGAGCAAAGCCAGCTGCTGCCCAACACAACTTCCTCCCTTCACCAACTTTCCTCAAGAACAGACTTTCCCCATCATAGGAGCACAAGAACTGAGAGCAGGAGTAAGCCATGCAATTCTCTGGGGTTAGATCTGCCAGAATTGTCTACAGAACTTCCAATCCATTCATTTTAGTGGGACCTGTTAACTTGCGGACTCAATATTTCACAAAGCACACTCACGAAGTTCCACAATGAGAGCACAATATTACACCCCTGATCTTGTGCCCACATGAGAGATGAACCTGCTTATTTAGGGCAACTGTTGTGGCGCAGATGGTAGAGCTGTTGCATTACAGCTCCAGGGACTAGTGTTCTGTCCTGACTTCTGGTACTGCCTGTGTGGAGTTTGCATGTTCTCCCTGTGGGCTTGGACAAGGTGTATGTAAAAATGATGCTTTTTAGTTGACACAGACTTAGTGGGCCAAAGGACTGGTTTCCCTGCTGTATCTCAATAACTTTATGGCTCTGTGATTGGGAAAGACCCAGGTCCAAGGTACTCCATTGGATATCAAGATAGATACAAGGTATTTATTTATTAGTCACATGCACATCGAAACACACAGTGAAATGCATCTTTCTGCGTTACTGAGAATGTGCTGGGGGCAGCCCACAAGTGTCGCCACTCTTCCAGCGCCAACATAGCATGCCCACAGCTCCTAACCCGTACGTCTTTCGGAATGTGGGAGGAAACTGGAGCACCCAGAAGGAAACCCGTGCAGACATGGAGAGAACATACAAACTCCTTACAGACAGCAGCCAGAATTGAACCCGGGTCACTGGTGCTGTGATGGTGTTACGCTGACCGCTACACAAATTTTAAATAAGAGCACTCTCACTAAAATTAGCTGATTAAATTTTTTAACTAGAATCAGAACTGTTTAGGCAGAATTATATCACACATCATCGCTCACGTGGTGCTTTGGAATTAAGTGTTGCTTTCATTTTTCCAACATGGTTACACATGCATATAATTCTGCAATTTCCTGTTTTACTTTGGAGCAGAAGGAGGCTTTTCAGCCCCTCATACCTGACATGGCCGATCTTTTCACCTCAGCAGCACTTCTCTACACTAACCCCATATCCTTTGATTCCCTTAAGATCGAAACATCCAAATTCTTCCTCCGGTATACTCAGCGATTGAGCCTTCACAACCTTCTTAGGATGGAAATTCCAAAAATTACTACCCTCTAGGCGAAGAACTTTCTTTTGAACTCTGTCCTGAATGGCCAACCCCTTATTGTGATGCTGCGATGTCTAATTCCAGACAACCCAGCTCGGGGAAAGGTTCATCCCTGCATCTATACGGCCAAGATCTGTATACTGCATGAGCTGTAATAATCATTATGCTGTGGTACAGAAGGACCAATAAGATAGCCATTAAGCAATAATATTTAACCACTGAAATTGCTGCAGTAGTTACTAGGAACTCACTGCTGACAAGCACTGATAATTTTCTTATACAGTGGTGCATGGATAGCAAGAGAACATTTTTAAAACTCAGCATTTAAAACAATGACCATGCTGCCTGACAAAAGAACAACACAGGGAATATATTACAGTGGCTCCTCCAAAGCAACTTGTACTTTAGGTATGAGAGGAAACTTCAGCATATGTGCAAGAATCCAGCCCTGCCAAATCTTTCTCTTCTGAATCCCATTGGGATATTGTCAAGCAATAATGAACTCTGTAGAAAGAAAATGGGCTGCACAAGGGGAGTCAACCCCTTGATAAAAGCTCAAAATGGGTAATCATGCTGAATATTTCATGTATTGGTATTGGTTTATTATTGTCACTTGTACCGAGGTACAGTGAAAAACTTGTCTTGCATACCAATCGTACAGGTCAATTCATTACGCAGTGCAGATACATTGAGTTAGTACAGAGTGCAAGGCACATAGCACACATGTAAGGCACATAGCCAAACATAGATTGGAGTGCAGAGAACCCCACCACTCGGATCAGCATGGTATGACTTTGTTGTAGTCTATCATTGAATATAAAAAGTGGACCATATAACTGTATGGATCGTAAGTATAGAGAGAGCACCTTGCATGAATGGTGATGCCACTATTTTTCTCTCTTTGTCTCTAATTTTAAAGTCTATTTCCCACAGGCAACGTCATATTCACCCAAAGATTTCTTTTCAGTCACGTGCAGATACGAAACAAAAAGGATTTTCCCTATATCTGTTGCAAATCAGGCAAGAAGTTTTCAATGACAGCACCACATTCTGTCAATCAGGTATCCCTGTATTGGTAGCTTTGCTGCCAAGCCTGCTGAATCAAATACACAGCCATAGCCGGATGGAAACAGGCCCTTTGGCCCAACTTGTCCATGCCGACCAAGTTGCCTACCTATGCTAGTCCCACTTGCCTGTGTCCAGCCCATATCCCTCTAAATCTTACCCATCCATGTACCCATCTAAATGTCTTTTAAACATTGTGATTGTACCCACCTCTAACAGGTCCTCTGGCAGCTCTTTCCAGATACCCACCACCCTCTGTGAAAAAGTTGCCCCTCAGATCCTTTACATGTTTCCCCTCTCACCATAAATCTGCGCCCTCTAGTTTTAGACTCCCCTACCCTGGGAAAAAGATTGCGACCATTCACCTTATCTATGCCCCTCGTGATTTTATATATCTCTATAAGATCACCCTTCAGCCTCTTACACTCCGGGGAAAGAAAACCCAGCCTATCCAGTGTCTCCTTGGAACTTAGGCCCTCTAATCCTGGAAGCGTCCGTGTGAATCTTTTCAGCACCCTTTCCAGCTTACCGACATCCTTCCTTTAGCTGGGCGACCAGAACTGCACACAATACTCCAAGTGTGGTCTCACCAACGTCTTGCACAGTTCTAACATGTTGCCCGAATTCCTGTACTTGGCGCCCTGATCAATGAAGCAAGCATGCTAAACACCTTTAGTGTAACACTATTACAGCACCAGCAACCCGGGTTCAATTCCAGCCGCTGTCTGTAAGGAGTTTGTACGTTCTCCCCGCGTCTGCGTGGGTTTCCTCCGGGTGCTCCGGTTTCCTCCCACATTCCAAAAAGATGTACGGGTTAGGAGCTGTGGGCGTGCTATGTTGGCGCCGGAAGAGTGGCGACACTTGTGGGCTGCTCCCAGCACATTCTCAGTAACGCAAACAGATGCATTTCACTGCGTGTTTCGATGTACATGTGACTAATAAATAAATATCTTATACATCTTCTTCACCACCCTGGCTGTGTGGCTACTTTCAAGGAAATGCATATTATAGAGAACTTTGCTATCATAATCCCAGAAGACTGGCAGTGATAGACTGCAAAGTGTCAGCATATTTATTCCTTGTAATTAATTACAAGATCACTGAGAAGCGAGGTAGATGTTCCACAGTCACAAACAAACTGCATGCAAAATGGAAAATGACAAGACACATCATTAGTTATTCACAAAATACACACTAAAGTAAAATAAATATACTTCAAATGGTTTGCAAATTGTGCTAAGCATCTTTGTGTCATTGTTCAGAATAATACAATAGCACAACAAAAAATAGTAGCAGGCAGTATACGAAGAAGAATTGTACCATAAATTCCAGAAAAAATGCAGTATGCTACTTTGGATGCATGCATATTTAACGGAAGGCACAACTTTGGGAATTATTAGAAGGCACCTTGGAATAATGTTTGTCCCCCAGACTTCCATGCTACCCTGATGACCAGGCATCTAACTCAACGTAGCTTTTAGATTTTTGCCATTCTGTAGTTCCATCAATCTGGTACCCATCCCCAATATTCAAGTATGCAGGGGCAAAAGTATGCATCAGACAACTCACAATAATTATTTGTGAAACAATAGACCAGATCATAATGTGAAAAAAACCCTAAAAGCTCTAGAGGTTTTAACCCCTCCTTCAGAATCCATTGTGCAAGCCTTTGGTTTCTCTCCAAGCTGCCATACAAGGATGATAAAAGATGGTTTTAGACGATACCTGTTGCTTCTCAAGATCCATCCTTGTTGCTAATGCTGTCAAGTGGGCACAGCATAATTGACTGCCTTGAAATGAAGACAGTGGAAGTTGCCAAGTCCGTAAGAATTTATCTAAATTAATGCATGTTGGTTGTACAGTGCAGCTGTAGTGATAGAATGTATTCCTGTCAGTTAATCCAAGGTATTGTATTACACAGGAGCCCAAATTACAATTGATGTGCAATTAGTGGTTGTATGAAACCAAGATCTGTAGAAATGGGCTCTCTATCACTCTACTGTTGAAGATCAACAACAACAAAAAATAAGTAGTTTGGAGTCTTAAATAATGCAACCCTGAATGAAAAATTAGTTTTTTTATGAATTCGTCACTTGACAAAACTCAGAGTCATGGAGTCGTGGAGCCATACAGCACAGAAACAGGACCTTCAACCCAATCTGTCCTTGCCAAGAAAGTTGCCTACCTGAGCTAGTTGCCTGAATTTGGTCCATGTCCCTCTCAACCTTACCTATCCATGTACTGGTCCAAATATCTTTTAAACATTGTAACTGTACCCACATCTACCACTTGCCCTGGTAGCTTGTTCCACATTCCCACCACCCTCTGTGTGAAAGAGTTGCTCCTCAGGTCCCCTTTAAATCTTTCTCCTCTCACCTTCTACCCTCTAGTTTTAAACTCCCCTACCCTGGGAAAAAGACCACAGTCATTCAGCTGATCTATGCCCTTCATGATTTTATATACCTCTTTCAGGTCACCCCTCAGCCTCCACCACTCCAGGAGAGAAAAATAGAACAGCCTATCCAGTCTCTCCTTATAACTCAAGCCCTCCAGGCCTGGTAACATGCTTGAGAATCTTTTCTGCACCCACTCTAGCTTAATCACATCCTTCTTATAGTATGGCGACCAGACCTGCACACGATATTCCAGATGCAGTCTCACCATCATCCTATACAGCTGTAACATGATAGAACATAGAACAGTGCAGCACAGGAACAGGCCCTTCAGCACATGATGTCTGCACTGAACATGTTGCCAGATCTCTTCTGCCTGCACATGATTCATATCCCTTCATTCCCTGCATATTCATGCATCTATCTAAATGCCTCTTAAATGCCACTATCGTATCTGCTTCCACCACTACCCCTGGCAGCCTGCTCCAGGCACCTACTACTTCCTGTGTAAAAAAAACTTGCCCTGGACATCTCCTTTAAACTTTCTCCCTCTCAACTTAAATGCATGTCCACTAGTATTTGACATTTCTACCCTGGGAAAAAGATCTTGACCGTCTACCCTATCAATGCCTCTCAGAAGTTTATAAACTTCTATCAGGTCTCCCCTCAGCCTCCAACGCTCCAGAGAAAACAATCCAAGTTTGTCCAACCCCATACGCCCTAATCCAGGCAGCATCCTGGTAAACCTCTTTTGTACCTTTTTCAAAGGCACCACATCCTTCATCCAATGAGTCTCAACTCTTGCACTCAATGACCTGACCAATGAAGGCAAGCTTCTTCACCACCCTGTCTACCTGTGTTGCCACTTTCAGAGAACTATCTACTTGTAACCCTAGGTCTCTCTATTCTACAATACTCTCTAGGGCCCTGCCATTTACTGTACAAGTCCTCCCCTGGTTTAACTTACCAAAATGCAACATTTCACACTTGTCTGAGTTAAATTCCATCTGTCATTCTTACCCAGAAGATACCCCTGACAAATGGTGGCAGCCATGGTTTTACATTTGATGATGCTTTAAGATTATATAAACAAAAATAGGAACAGTAGGAGGCCATTCAGCCCCTCGAGCCTGCCCTGCAGCTCAATAAGATCGTGGCTGATCTAACATTACTCAAGTTCGCCTTCCCAGACTATACCCACGATTACGTTTCTGATAAAAAAAAGACCTCACTCAGCCTTGCAGCTTGCCTTCTACCCAGCAAATCTGGCTACAGTACATTTGCCTCCTTCCTCTACCCCACAAATATATTGCAAACAACTGTAGTCCCAGCACCAATTCCTGCAGCACCCCATAGTTCACAAGTTGCCCATGTGAACAAGACTGCCTTATCCCCATTTGTATTACTTCCAGCATCACAAGGTCTTATCTTGCAAAGTAACCCTTTATTTGGCACCTTGTTGAACATTTCTTTTAAAATCTAAGTATTTTTACATCTATTGGATCTGTCCACTCCAGTTGACATTTCCTGCACTGAAATCTTCAATGAGAAAATACTGCAATTCCATCAGTTTTCCTGTTTAACTTCCCATTCTTAAAGCAGGTATTTTCTCTCATTCCTCAGTAGGACTGCTTGCAACGTCTCACCATGCAACATGTGGAGACTCTTATCGTGAGAAGCACTTTACACTGCATGCAACATTGAATACAGCACCCAATGTTGCATTGTAGTTCAGTTCCTAGTCATTTGGCCAAAATGGTCCACATATTGTGTTTTACCTACTACTGAAATTATTTAAATACCTTTCAAATATCCCAGATACTTCTTAGTAGTCTGACTAACATATTGTGGTCTTGGTCACCAGCACTACAAGTCATTTCTTTCTCTTCCCACGTTTTTTTTCCCTACATTTCTCATCCAACATAGAAAGGGGCCATTTGGCCATTCAAGTCCATTCCAGCTCCCAAAGCTTCTCCATAAGACCCACTCCACCACTTATTTCCCCTAACCTATTCTCTCTCACATGCCCATCAACTATCCCCTGATTCTCCCGTCACCTCCCCACATTAGGAGGCTTTACAGTGTCCAACTAACCTACCAATCAGCATATCTTTGGGATGTGGAAGGAAACCGGACTACCCAGGTGAAACCTACCGCGCACAAAGAATATGCAAACTCCACACATACAGGTTGTGAATGAACCTGGACTGCCAGAATTAGATGACAGTTGCACTAACAGCTGTAGCACTATGCCACTCCTGCCCCATGTGAAGTACCATACTGAAACTGATATAGTAACATATGATCCTCCATAGTCATCTCATGAAAGGTTAGCCATACTGCCAATAGAGAGGTCATTTTAAAGTCTTCTGCTACTCATTTGGAAACAGAGAAGTTGTTTCATAATAGTATCATCAATTAATAATCAGCTGGTATTTCTAGTTCACCCAGCAACAACTGAGATGCCACTGCTCACCTTCCCACGCACAATGCTGTAGGTCCCATGAATATTACATACTTAGGAGTTGCAAAGTAATTTGTGTTAACCTTTTCAGATGCCTATATTTAGGTCTGAACTAGTGGCAGTTCAGAGCGTAATATGTGCATGCCTGCTGTTTTTAACACTACCTTTATTTTTGTACATTTTATGCAAAAACATATACATTTAACATCTTCATTATCAGCTGTGGATGAAACAAATGAGTTCATTTAAGAGAAATAAAGGACTGCAGATGCTGGAATCTAGATGAAAAACACGATGATGCTGGAGGAACTCAGCAGGCCAGGCAGCATCCGTGGTGAAAAGCAGGCGGTCAACGTTTCGGGTCAGGACCCTTCTTCAGGACTGAAGATAGGAAAAGGGGAAGCCCGATGTATAGGAGGGAAAAGCAGAGCAGTGATAGGTGGACAAAAGCGGGGAGGTGGGGTGGGCACAGGGTGGTGATAGGTAGATGCAGGTAAGAGATGGTGATAGGCAGGTGCGGGGGAGGAGGGGAGAGCAGATCCACCGGGGGGTGGGTCAAAGGTAAGGAGGGCTTCCGCTTTTCCTACCTTCAGTCCTGAAGAAGGGTCCTGACCCGAAACGTTGACCACCTGCTTTTCTCCACGGATGCTGCCTGACCTGCTGAGTTCCTCCAGCATCATTGTGTTTTTCATCTGAATTCACTTAAGGTCCAAATTAAGATTTTCAAATACAGAATGCAGAAATGTAGTACAGATTAACCAAACGTGCAGTGTACTAGCACAGTGAATGCATTTAAGTTTTTAGATTATATCTAAGATCTTCTGACATACTCTGAGCTGGAATGAAGTTAGAATGTTTGTTATCACAATAACCCAATATTTTCTGAGAGAAAAATAAGCAACAATGCAATAGATTAAGATAGTGATCTAATGCTTGATATTTAGTAGTTTATGAATTACAAGAGACAGTATTAATGGGCATTAATAATATTTTTTTGGGACGATAACATTTAATAACTATCTTAATCACTTTGAGACATATTGGTAAATTGGTTTGTCACATGTACCGAGGTACAGTGAAAAACTTGTCTTGCATACCGTTCACACAAATCAATTCATTACACAGTGCACTGAGGTAGTACAAGGTAAAATAACAGAATGCAGAATAAAGCATTTACAGTTACAGAGAAAGTGCAGAGCAGATGGACAATAAGGTGCAAGGTCATAACGATGTATATTGAGGGCAAGAGTCCATCTTATCATACTAGGGAACCAGTCAATAGTCTAATATTAGTGGGATAGAAGCTGTTATTGAACCTGGTGGTATGTGCTCTCAGGCTTTCATATCTTCTGCCTGATGAGAGAGGAGAGAAGAGAGAATGTCCCCGATGGGTGGGGCCTTTGATTATGCTGGCTGCTTTAATCAAGGCAACGAGAAGTACGGACAGAGTCCATGGAGGGGAGGCTGGTGTCTGGGATGTGCTGAGCTGTGTCCACAACTCTGCATTTTCTTGTGGTCATGGGCAAAGCAGTTGCCATACCAAGCCATGTCAAAGGGGGCTTGCTGAATTTCTTTAGCCTCCTGAGGAAGTTGGTTGGACCAAGATAGGCTATTGGTGATACTAGTTAGAGCATAGAAGGAATGCATACCAGAATGGTACCAGCTATTAATAACAATTTAGGTTAACACAACATCCTTTAATATTATTATCACATCCCAAAGCACTTCATTATGGCAATGTCCACAATGCTTGAAGCCTAGACACACAAGGTGACATTGGGCTGAATCATACTTACCTTCAGCTGACATTTCCATTGAGGAGTGCCAGCTATATGCTGCTCTTTGTTCAGCTTGCTTTCAACTTCTTGCATTGAAACTGAGAAGTCAGAAGCATACTGGAGAACAGATGTGGGGGTATCCATCCCACCACACTGCCACTGAACTCTGCGCCTCCCCCCCACTCGGTGCAGTGGCGGAGGGCAGACAAACTGATGAGACGATTTCAACGTGATGCATCTGCCCCCCAACATTATGGTACGGCTGGTTTAAGAAGTGCGAAGCCGTCTGTTTGAATGTGCTCACCTGAACGAGGTAAGAATTTTACTTGAAGACACAAGACACAGCTGCTGGAATATGGAGCCAAAAAAAGCTGCTGGAAGGACTCAGCAGGTCAGGCAGCATCTGTGGGGGCAAGGGATAGTCAACGTTTCGGTTCAAGATACCGCATAAGTCCCGATGCAGAATCTCGACCCGAAACATCAATTAAGATTTTTACTTAATTTATTCTATGTCTTAATACTCCACAAAGTAATTAAAATTGGTTTATAATTAAGCTTTTTGTTTAGTAATTTATTATATTTTTAAATTGTTGTTTCAGTCTATTTTAAAAGATTTTAAATGTATCTCTCTCAGAGATATTTACAAACAGTTCAAAGGCCTTTTGACAGTGGTGGGCAGTCAAATGGTAGTCAGATCATTCTTGGGATGGGACCTCAGGATACATCACCTGCACGCTGTTAAACTTTGCTCTGCTACTCCTCTGTACCTTGTCAGGTTAGTGTGAGCACATCTATAGAGAAAGCAGGCAGCAAATTCGGCCAATAGTTCAGATCCAACCCGATAAGACTGATGACCGGAAGCTTACACAAAAGGAAAGCTTTTCTTAAAGACCACCATAAAGGAGAAAGGGAAGTCAGTGATGTTTGGGGAGGTAATTCCAGTCCCTCCAACGTCTTCTTGGTCAGGCTGCTTGGGCGGTTCCTCGTGGTCAAAGATGGCTTTCATTTTTTCCAGTGCGGTGAGTTCTAAAACGGCTGTTGAGGCCAATGTGTTACCTGCAGACCCTGCCACATGTGCAGCGGGAGGTGTTTGACAGGTTGGATGTGTGAGCAGTGTGGGAGGTGGTGCGCTCCTTTGCTCTTCATGTTGGGTTTTATAACAAATGGACTCGAGGATCTCAATACCATCCTTAAAGCTCCCTCTCCATCTTGAAGGGTCATGGTGCATGGGTTGGTGGAGATAGAAGCCTCAGAAGACATCTTTGGGTCATTTCCTCTGTCCACCTGATAATCTCTTGCTGCAACAGACCTTAGTATCTATTTTGGGTGTCTGGTGTTGGATATGTGAATGGTATGTCCCCTTTAACACTCACCAACTTTTATTGATGCACCATAGAAAGCATCCTATCTGGATGCATCACGGCTTGGTACCGCAACTGCTCTGCCAGTGACCGCAAGAAACTGCAGAGAGTTGTGGACACAACCCAGCGCGTCACGGACACCAGCCTCCCCTCCATGGACTCTGTCTTTACCTCTCGCTGTCTTGGTGAAGCAGCCAGCATAATCAAAGACCCCATCCACCCGGGTCATTGTCTCCTCTTCCATCAGGTAGAAGATACAGGAGCCTGAGGGCACATACTATCAGGCTTAAGGACAGCTTCTATCCCACTGTGATAAGACTATTGAATGGTTCCCTTATACAATGAGATGGACTGTGACCTCACGATCTACCTTGTGACCTTCTTAGCGTAATGCCATTACAGCACCAGTGACCCGGGTTCAATTCCGGCCACTATCTGTAAGGAGTTTGTACATTCTCCCTGTGTGTCTGCGTGGGTTTCCTCCAGGTGCTCCGGTTTCCTCCCACATTCCAAAAAGACGTACGGGTTAGGAAGTTGTGGGCATGCTACATTGGTGCTGGAAGCGTGGCGACACTTGCGGGCTGCCCCCAGAATACTCTACGCAAAAGATGTATTTCACTGTGTGTTTCGATGTACATGTGACTAATAAAGGTATCTTATTGTCTACCTGCACTTTCTCTGTAGCTGTGACACTTTGTACTGTTATTGCTTTTACCTGTACTACCTCAATGCACTCTGTACTAACTCAATGTAACTGCACTGTGTAATGAATTGATCTGTACGATCAGTATGCAAGACAAGTTTTTCACTGTACCTCGGTACAAGTGGCAATAATAAACCAATACCAGCATAGCCTAAGATCAGAGTTGACCAAGTCTAATTAAGGCCACAACGTTGCGGATGATGGCTGGAAGAGGGTATCAACAGGGATTCACTTATTCTGCTGGTAAACTTAGAGGATCTTTTGGAGACCTGCAGAGCTTTGCGGTGCCATACTTCAGAAGCATAGACAGCTGAAGGGACACCTACCAATGGGGAAGAAATATAAAGCAGGGCTGTTCAAAATGCCAGAATTAGAAAAGCATCGATATCCAAAAGGAATATAGTTGTGAGGAAGACTACAAAGATAATGAGAGGTAAGGGCATGGAAGGATTCGCAAACAAAGGTAAAAGCTGTTGCAGGAGCTAATGTAGGTCAGCAAGCACCAGTGTGATAAGTGAACAGGACTAGATGTGAGGCATTTATGTTGTAGGAGACAGACTACCCAGTACTGGAGAGAAATGGTCAAGAGGTAATGAAGTTACACATGAGGGAGTTTCAGTAGAAGGTGAGCTGAAGCTGAGACACGGGCAATGTTACAGTGAATGCAGAGTGAAATATAACACCAAGGTTGTGAATGGTGCGGTTCAGCACTTGAAAGCAAGCCTACAACCTGGTGAAGTTATAACACAGCTCTAAATTCATAATAAGCACCAAAAGCAGCATGTGAAAACAAGAGAATAGTTAAACTTCTGCAGCCACGAATGGTGGCATACAGTTAAACACACAAAAGAAAATGGAACTCGGTTAATATCTCCAACCTTAAAAATTGTGGAGCCTAATTTGTTTGTATGCAAAAGGCAAGGCTGGCTCGTCTGCCAGTATCTCCAACCCGTAATGGATAAGCAATGATACTCCTCAGCTGGCTCACAAGGTTCCCATCAACAGAGATGGCAGACTTCAACCAATTCATTTCATACCATTTCAAATCTGGAAATAGCTGTGTGGATTGGACACAGAAGAATACAAGTTTCAACAAGATTCAAACTGTGGTGCTGAAATACAACCTGGTTTCTCAACCTGAGCCTGATGGGACCAAATGATATTTGTAGGGTTTTGGATTGTTTCTCGGTTAGCGTAATGCTATTACAGCACCAGTGATCCAGGTTCAATTCTGGCCACTGTCTGTAAGGAGTTTGTATGTTCTCCCCATGTCTGCATGGGTTTCTGCCGGGTGCTCCGGTTTCCTCCCACATTCCAAAGACGTACAGGTTAGGAAGTTGTGGACGTGCTATGTTGGCGCCGGAAGCGTGGCGACACTTGCGGGCTGCCCCCAAAACACTCTACACAAAAAGATGCATTTCACTGTGTGTTTCAATGTACATGTGACTAATAAAGATATCTTATCTTCAAGTTCTATTTGGATTGAACTATTTATCAATAAGTGACCTATAGCTTAATATTACCTTGTTATTCCTCTTTTGCACTCTTTATTTATTTTTGTAACTTATAGTAATTTTTATGTCTTTATGTCTTGCACTGTACTGTTGCATCAATTAAAGGCATAAATTTAAGGTGAGAGGGGGTAGGTTCAGAACAGACGTCAGGGGCACATTTCTTACTGAGTGGTGGATGCCTGGAATGCGTTGCCTGATAGGGTGGTGGAGGCAAATTCATTGGGGGCTTTTAAGAGGGGCTTGGATGGGCACATGAAACAGAGGAAAATGGAGGGATCGGGGCATTCTGTAGGTAGAAGGGATTAGCTATGTTGGCACAACACTGTGGGCCGAAGGGCCTGTTCTGTTCTGTGCTGTACTGTTCTATGTAAAACAACAAATTTCATGACATATGTTAGTGATAATACACCTGATTCTGATATTTTATTTAGAACCTGGTTTGCTAAGCTGAAGAGCACCCAAAAATATGTGTCAACTACCAGTTCAGATTAATTTTGGGTTCCCACACTTAGGTTGGGTTCGAATTGACTGCTGTCAGGTGAGAGTTCTGATGGGTTTTAAATGTTATACTGGACCAGATAACCACGCTGAAGACCAGTATTCTAATGCTCTGGCATCCAGCCAATAACGTAAATAATTGCCCAGGTATGTCCTGAAGGCAAAACAAATTCAAATGACCACCTATGCCTACTCCCAATCATTATTTTAATTATGGAATGAGTCATCAGCAATGCATTTCATCAGCTGAGATAAGAATGGTCACTCGTGTCATCAGAAGAACATCTGTGCTATTGCGGAACTTAGATGCCCCAGCAAAACTGGTAATGAGGACAGTGGGAATGGCTGGGGTGGTATTGGGACCAGCAAGGGGAGGGACTATGGAGAAACACTTCAGCTGCTGGTCATATTTGCAAAAAGGAACGGTTGTAATTTCAGAAGGTCAGCCATATAAATGTCTTTACATCTACATGGTTCATCAAGATGGTATTAGAACATAGAACAGTACAGCAGAGTATGGGCCCTTTAGCCCACGATGTTGTGCCGACCTATATAAACCTTATCCACATTCAATCTATCCCTCTCTCCACTTCACCTCCCATAACCTCCTATTTTTCTTTCATCCATGTGCCTATCTGAAATGACCCTATTGTATCAGCCTCTACCACCACCCCCAGCAGTGCATTCCAGGCACCCACCACTCTCTGTGTAAAAAAAAACCTACCTCTGACGTCTCCCCTGAACTTCCCTCCATGCACCTTAAACGGGTGACCTCTAGTATTGGCCATTGCTGCCCCTGGGGAAAAGATGCTGGCTGTACACTCTGTCTATGCCTCTCATAATCTTATACACCTCTATCAAATCGCCTCTCATCCTCCATCGCTCCAAAGAGAAAAGCCCTAACTTGCTCAACCTCTCCTCATAAGACATGTTCTCCAATTCAGGCAGCATCCTCGTAAATCTCCTGTGCACCCTCTCCAAAGCTTCCACATCCTTCCTGTAATGAGGCGACCGGAACTGAACACAATATTCCAAGTGTGGTCTGACCAGAGTCTTATAGGGCTGTAACATAACCTCTCAGTTCTTGAACTCAATCCCCCAGCTAATGAAGGCCAGCACACCATATGCCTTCTTAACCACTCTATCAACGCACAGCAACTTTCAGGGATCTATGTACTCTCTATGGATCTATGGACCCTTGTTTTCTCTGTTCCTCCACACTGCCAGGAATCCTGCTATTAACCATATACTCTACCTTCAAATTCGATCTTCCAAAGTGTATCACTTCACACTTCTTCAGATTGAACTCCATCTGCCACTTCTCCGCCCAGCTCTGCATCCTGCCTATATCCCGTTGCAACCTACAACAACCTTCTGTACTACCTACTACACCACCACCTTGGTGTCATCTGCAAACTTACCAATTATGTGCCCAACTTTCTTTAGCTGCATCTAACAATGACTTCCCTTCATAATAAGGTTGGAACTTGGGCTGTCCACTAATAATTGTACAGTGGTCAGTTCCATGCAGAATTCCTCAATTAACAAAGCAGCTCTTGCCCAGTGCAGTAAGACCCAGAATGATATCCGGCCTTGAGTGGATAAGTGCCAAGTAAAATTCATGCCACGCATGGCAGGCAATGGATATCTTTACCAAGAGACCACCTAGGGCTATTGATGATCCAAAATCCTCAAACTCCCACTTCCCAACATGCAACGTATCTATGGTAATATGGAATAAGTCAATTCAAGAAGTCCCACCACAATCTTCTCAAGTGCATCAAGTGATGAGCCAGTGATGCTCACTCCCTTGGATTGAATAAAATGATACAATTGATACAGTACAGTACGTGGTACCAGGTTGAAAAATCTAAGGGGACAAAAGGATGTATAGACTCAGATTGAAAAATAATGGGACCCAACTGGAACTAAGACATTTGGATATTATCTTGGCACCTACAACAAGAATCAAATCTAAATAATCTTAACTATTATCTTAATCTTTAGTATACTAATTTATTCATAAATTAAGTGGCAATCATATTTTAGGGATTTTCAAGCTTTCACTGCTAATTTACCTTCCCCCTAAACCCCAACACCCCTTTCCCTATCCTATATACATACAAAAATTTTTCTAAGATTATTGATCAGGATCCGCACATTAAACCTGCATAAGTCTAAGAAACCATTAAATATTTACTCAAATATGTTCTGTTTGAAACAAGCAATATTGCTGGGTGCCAACATATTCCTGTTATTAACCATATTTTAAATGATGATTCTTTTTAACACAAAAGCTATTTAAAGTACAGCAATCAAAATCAACAACAAATGTAAATATGCATTTACAGTGATGATAACGTGACAAATTCAATGATTTCCATTAGAAAACAATACTTTAACATATTTGCTGTATATGCACACCTTAATAGGCTTTATAAACCTTTCCTTCATACATTTGCAATCAATCACACCTTCAATTATTCTAAAATTAAACAGGTTTACAATCACAGCTTCAGTATAGATAACCTGTTTTAGAAAACAGACATCAAAACAAAAAGTCATCCATTCTATTTTTGTTTTTGAGGATTATAATGGTTTGATGTAATTCTGTCTTAATAAGAGTACAAGAGGGCATGACTTCAGGATTGAAGGATACCCATTCAGAACAGAGATGCGGAAAAATTTCTTTAGCCAGAGAGTGGTGAATCTGTGGAATTTGTTGCCACGGGCAGCTGTGGAGGCAAAGTCATTGGGTGTATTTAAGGCAGAGATTGATAGGTATCTGAGTAGCCAGGGCATCAAAGGTTATGGTGAGAAGGCGGGGAAGTGGGACTAAACGGGAGAATGGATCAGCTCATGATAGAATGGTGCAGCAGACTCGATGGGTCGAATGGCCGACTTCTGCTCCTTTGTCTTATGGTCTAATAACACCTGATTTGGTTTCCTCTCATTATGTGGAACACATATTTACTGAAACGGAACAAAAGCCATTAATTACATCTGTTAAAGTCAAATAATTATTTGAAAAACCTTTCAGAGTTTTCTACATCTGTTTGGATATCATTTAAACAGTCACACACTGATAAATGTAAAACCAACCATTACAGCCACTCCCGAAAGCAGATGTTGATATTGGTCCCGTGGTTAAACATAAGAGTTAGTACTCATACCTATTCTGTGACAATATACTTAACTGACCTAATTGGCTGCTACTTCCTGAAATGTTCAAGGTTGATTGGCCCTCAATACTCTTTCTATTCCCTCCTTGGAAACTGAAGCATTGAGAGCAACTGGGAAAGGATTTAAAACTTATCCAGGCTTTCATTCCATTTTGATGAACTATTTGTTGAGCACTTTCTTTAATCCTTATCTCCTATAAAAACTTGTCAACGTTTGATAGAATGAGAATAGATTTACAATTCCAACAAATATTCAAAACCAAAATACAATTCTCCAATGACAAACTTCAAATCACTGGCATATTAAATTGGTGATGAAAATCTCCATATCTTAATTCCCCAGTTGCACCAAATATATTAAAATTACTTCCACTTTGCAATGAAATTCTTAGCATTCATCTTCCAAACTGAATGATTTTGATCATTACCCATCGGCACAGTGACAATATTTCTTTATAGCATCCTCCAGAACAAGATCCTATAATGACATGTCCTTGTTACTATGTGTTTCATGGGTTACCATAGAACCATAGAACAGTACAGCACAATACAGGCCCTTCAGCCCACAACGTTGTGCCGACCTTTAAACCTCACCTAAGACTATCTAACCCCTTCCTCATAAATTCCTCATCTAACCCCTTCCTCATAAACAGGTTCATAAATTAACAGCCATACCCATCCCAAAACATTTTAAAGTATAATTATTTTTGTTTCATACAAAAAGCACGTTAGCTCCAAATGCATTCCAAAATCCAACCCATTCCACTTTTACATAGTCAGCAGTTATGTTATCTAGAGGCCAACGAATAGAAACAAATGTTAACTTTCAGTCCAAAACCAGTTTGTCCAATTTTTATTTCTCAAATATTATTCAACTGTAGTATCTAAGTAGATACCTTGACATGTATAAAAGTACTGCAAAAGACTCAATCAAGATAATAACATCAATAGTAAATAAAAACATTATTTTATTATGTGCCTAAGTAAATAAATATTCTGGTTGCATCACAATTTAGTTTGTATTCTTCTGGTTACGATTTTCAAAAAAAAGTATATGGACTGTAAATGGCTAATTTCATGTAATCCTTTTAAAATAACGGCAGGCGCGGTAGTGTAGCGGTTAGTGTAACACTATTACAGCACCAGCGACCCAGGTTCAGTTCTGGCCACTGGTCCGTAAGGAGTTTGTACGTTCTCCCCGTGTCTGCGTGGGTTTCCTCCGGGTGCTCCGGTTTCCTCCCACGTTCCAAAGACGTACGGGTTAGGAAGTTGTGGGCATGCTACATTGGCACCGGAAGCGTGGCGACACTTTACGCAAAAGATGTATTTCACTGTGCGTTTCGATGTACATGTGACTAATAAAGGTATCTTTAAAAATAACAGTTTCACTGCAAACTACCACTTGTAAATGAATTCTGTGCCTTGGTCAAAGAATCAGAATCAGGTTCATTATCACTGACATATGTGGTGAAATGTGTTGTTTTGCAGCAGCAGTACAGTGCAAGACATAAAAATTACTATAAGTTACGAAAATATTTACAGTAACTTCACTTGTCACCTGCTGCCACGTGAAACGTATTCAATTAAAGTAGCTAAAGATCTCGTAACCTTTTCATAAACGAAATGCAGAAACGTCCCGATTGCTGAAAATAAGAAACTTTTCAGAGAATCCTGGGCTTCTCCTGAACACGATGTGTCAGCTCTCACACTAAGAGTGTAACGCCTCCCTGTCACCTTGAGACACCGTCCCCTGTCTCCCACACAATCGCCCGCTGAGGCTCGAACAGTCACAGCCTCCCGGACACAAACTAACACCCAGCTCCAACGCTGACAAAAGCCCCCACAACGTGCATTGACAGAGCTACATCCCTCAGTGACCAGTTCTTTGACTGGTTTGGTTTAACTTGCAAATACAGGATCATCCAAAGGTGAGCAATCCCTGCCCACCACAAGTGCAGTCAGACTCACTGAACAAGCCATCTCTAACGTAAACCCCTGTCCCACAGTCTGTAAAGGACACCTCAGCAACCACCGGCTGTAAACTCACTTGCGACGGTTCGCCCACGGGTGCCGCCCCCGCCGGGGTCCGGGTCCGGGTCCGGGTCCGGGTCCGGCTCCAGCCGCTGATCCACACGCTTGCCGGCAGCGTCAAGGCGAGAAAGGCGCCCGCTCCCCGGCACTGCACGGCTGCTCCAAGCCTGGCCGGAGCGCATGCGTCAGCCCTGGGGGCTGACTGGCTCCCCCCAAGTTAGGCTGAGGCTTCTCAAGGTGAAGGCAGTCTCCTTCGTCAAGGCAGTTTTTGCTTTCCTCTCATTCTATCATTGCAGAGACTGCCTGGTGCAATTGAACGGGCAGATGTCCACCTACCGACCTGCCTGCCCTCTGCCCTCTCTCCTTGCACAATCGCCCCAGAACCTTTTCTCAGAGGCCATCTCACCTCTGCACTATCAGTCCTGATGCAGGGTTTCAACAATTCCTTTCCTCCCACAGATGCTGCTCGACCCTCTGAGTTCCTCCAGCACATTGCTTGTTGCTCCAGATTCCAGCACCTGCAGTCTCTTGTGTCTCTCTCACTGACAGCAGGCTAAATCAACTTCAAAAGTTAGTGCTTAGGATCTACTGAACATTTCTTATATTTCTGGTGGTATTTAATTCAATTTTTTTACAGGATGAGGGCATCTCTGGCAAGGACGTCATTTATTGAACATCTCTCTCTGATCTTGAGAAGATGGTGATGAACTCCACAGTCCCTTCTCGTGAAGGTATTGGTTATTATTGTCACTTGTACCCAGGTACAGTGAAAAACTTGTCTTGCATACCATTTGTACAGGTCAATTCATTACACAGCATTGAGGTAGTACAGGGTAAAAACAATAACAGAATGCAGAGTAAAGTGTCACAGCTACAGGGAAATGCAGTGCTGGTAGACAATAAGGTGCAAGGACATAACAAGGCAGATTGTGAGGTCAAGAGTCCATCTCATCGTATAAGGGAACCATTCAATAGTCTCATAACAGTGGGATAGAAGCTGTCCTTGAGCCTGGCGGTATGTGCCCTCAGGATCCTGTATCTTCTGCCTGATGGGAGAGGAGAGAAGAGAGAATGACCCAGGTGGGTGGGGTCTTTAATTATGCCGGCTGCTTCACCAAGGCAGCGAGAGGTATAGACAGAGTCCATGGAGGGGAGGCTGGTGTCCGTGATGCACTGGGCTGTTTCCACAACTCTGCAGTTTCTTGCTGTCCTGGGCAGAGCAGTCGCCGTACCAAGCCATGATGCATCCAGATAGGATGCTTTCTATGGTGCATCAATAAAAGTTGGTAAGTGTCAAATGGGACATGCGAAATTTCTTTAGCCTCCTGAGGAAGTAGAGGTGCTGGTGAGCTTTCTTGGCCGTGGCATCTATGTGTTGGACCAAGACAGGCTATTGGTGATGTTCACCTCCTAGTACCCCCCCGCTGCCATTGGCTGGGATTTCCTAGATTTAAAACCAGCAACAATAAAGGACCAGAGATATATTTTCAAGTCAGGAGCACGCATGAGTTCGACAGGTGCACACAGATGGTGGTGCTCCTGTGTACTCAAGAAATTCCTGACCAAATTCTACCATGATTTTTTAAGTTGCTGAAACATGTTACTGGAAAATTCTGTGTAGATCAGTTATTTTGAGCAGTATAGTTAAGTATAAAATAAAAGAAACAGAAAATGCTGGAAACAATCAGCAGGTCAGGCAGCATCTGGAAAGAGAAATGTTTCATTTCAGAGACCATTCAAATTTCAGTTTTCCAGTGTAATTACATTCTTTGTCCAGTGGAGCTCGTTCTTGAAGTCTCTCTTTCCAATTCTCAGCTAGTGTGGGCTTGGATCTTACTCAGCTCATCCTCCACTCCCACTCCTGCTCATCTCCAGTTTCCGTGCCTGCGCATTGAAGCACAGATGTCAGGGGTGAATTTAAAGTCAGTTCTCAGGGCACCTGACCTGCCACTGCATTGCTTGACCACCACTGAATTCAGCAATGAAGTGCAGGCATACCTGCCAACGAAGGTGAAAGAAGTATGACCCCATTCAAATTGGCTCACCAACCCTGAAGAAAGAAATATGTGCAGGTTGGATTTTTTTGTTACCTATTTTACCTCATCTTAAATTTTTAATTAATTTCTGGTGCTTAAATGTGAATGTGAATGTGAATGACCCCACCCACCCGGGACATTCTCTCTTTTCTCCTCTCCCATCAGACAGATACCACCAGGCTCAAGGACAACTTCTATCCCATGGTGATAAGGCTATTGAACGATTCCCTTATACGATGAGATGGACTCTTAATCTCACAATCTACCTCATTATGACCTTGCACCTTATTGTCTACCTGCACTGCACTTTCTCTGCAGCTGTCACACTTTGTTCTGCATTCTGTATTGTTTTATCCTGTACTACCTCAATGTATTTCTGTAATGAATTGATCTGTATGATCGGTATGCAAGACAAGTTTTTCACTGTACCCCGGTACATGTCACAATAATAAACCAATTCCAGTTTACCTTTTTTTTAATTTTGTAATATTGTTTTAATTATTTCAATCTATTTTAATATCAAAAAGATTTAAATAATCAGAAACATTTAAAAATAGTTCAAAAGCCTTTGACATTAGCAAGCAGCTATGCTGAGGCCCCACTGGAAGACTCGTCATTGCTCACACGCCTCTCCATTTGGTCCTGATGACTTTCAAGTACAGAGGATCTGCCTGCTGGTCCTCAATATCCATAACAGTTTAGTGCAGGCAGGCAGGCTCCATGTGCAATGAGTTTGGGCAGCGAGCCAGGTCCAGAACAATTCAGCTCATTATGTTTTCTTTTGAAAAGGGAAGAATCCAAGGCACTTCACAAAGGCACAGTTTTAAAACGTGGACCAGCTCAAAGGAGGGATGCATTGTGGCTAGAGCAGCTGTTACAGTCGTGCAGAATGTGTTTCTGAATCTGGTCTAGTCACTGAAGAATTGCACAATACATAGAACATAGAACAGCCCTTTGGCCCACAATGTTGTGCTGACATAGCCAATCCCTCCTACCTACAGAATGCCCCTATCCCTCCATTTTCCTCTCATTCATGTGCCCATCCAAGCCCCTGTTCAAAGCCCCCAATGAATTTGCCTCCACCACCCTATCAGGCAACGCATTCCAGGCATCCACCACTCTCTCAGGAAAAAACTTACCCCTCACGTCTGTTCTGAACCTACCCCCTCTCACCTTAAATGCATGCCCTCTGGTATTGGATCACTCAATAATGGGAAAAAGATATTGCTTGTCCACCCTATCTCTGCCCCTCATAATTTTATACACTTCCAACAGATCACCCCTCAGCCACCGCCGCTCCAGAGAAAAGAGCCCAGGTTTGTCCAGCATCTCCTGATAGTACATAATACAGGGGAGCATGGCTCCAATTTTATTCTCTCTCTAACTGCCCCTGTTCATCTGTTAACCAGGAGTCACTGGAGACCTGGTTAATTGATGCACAGGGGCTGTCTTCAGAAACATCTCTGAAATCATTGTCACTTGGACAATGTTGGTCTCCACCCTATCCCAGATATGCACTTTGTTCTTTGCATCCCTTCCCATTTCTGCAATTTACAACACACTGGTTTTCCCAGTTCTCCGGTTCTGATGAAGAGTCTCAGATCTGAAACACTAACTCTCTTTCTACCTCCACAGAATGCTGCCTGACCTGCTGAGTATTTCCAGCACTCTTTATGTTTATTTCAGAATGGTTGGTAGATTGGTAGACCTGCCAGAAAGTTTTCTTTGAAAGTCAGGGTGCACAGAAGGGTCTAGACGTGGGTCTTTGCTATGAGCTTGGAGTCCATTCTTTCCAGCATGCTCGAACACTTGTAGACTCAGCCTTGATGCAACATCCAATGGCCAATTTTGCAACTTCCCTTTATGCACTATTTGACACCATGAACTGTCTATTTTGCATGGTTCCAATGGACATTTGCTGCACATTAATAGCTTAAAGGTTATGTGATAATATTGTGATAAAACTATTGAACAGTTCCCTTCTACAATGAGACAGACTCTTGACGTCACAATCTACCTTGTTTGACTTTGCACCTTATTGTCTAGATGCATTGCACTTCCCTGCAGTCGTGACACTTTACTCTGTACTCTGTTATTGTTTTTACTCTGTACTACCTCAATGCTCTCTGAACTAACTCAACGTATCTGCACTGTGTAATGAATTGACCTGTACGATCAGTATGCAAGACAAGTTTTTCACTGTACCTCGATACAAGTGACAATAATAAACCAATACCAATACCAATAATACATTTAACATAGAAAGAGGTTGCAAGGAACTTCACAAACAACACTTAACAAAATTTGACACATTAGGGCAGTTATCTAAAAGCTTGGTCAAAGACGTGTCTTAAGGTGTGACTTAAAGGAAGAAAGAGAGGTAGAAGTGCTTAGGGAAGGAAGTGCAGAGTTTCTGGCCTTGCCACAGTGGTGCAGCAGTTAGCACAACTGCCTCACAGCTCCAGGAACCCCAGATCCATCCTGACCTCCAGTGCTGTCCATGTGAAGTTCACACATTCTCCCATGACTGCATGGGTTTCTACCAGTTTCCTCCAACATCCCACAGCTGAGCTGATGGGTTACTTGACTACTGTAGATTACCCCTCAGTGCAAAATAAAATCAAAGGGGAATGGAAGGGCATGTGAGAAAGAATATGTTGCAGGGAAATAAGGAAAAGGATAATGAGGCTGACGGGATAGTTCTGCTGGAAGCTGACATGGGCCTGCCTGATGGGCTGAATGGCCCCCTTCTGAGTTGTAACAGGTAAGTTGTGATGGATGTCCGTGTGAGGTGGTTAAATCTAGGATTGGTTTATGGTCCAGAACTTGAGGAATGCAGAAATTTCAAAGAATTATGGGACTAGCCAGAGGAGATTAGGGAGATCAAGAATGACAAGTCAATGTGGCAATGGAGGGATTTTAAAAAAAGAATCAGTTAGCACAGAAAGATGACTGTGTCTGTGCTGATGCATTGAAAAAAACATTCCTATTCGTCAGGCTCTTCTGCTCTTTCCCCGTAACCCTGCAAGTATTCCTTTTAAAATTTACAAGTAAATCTGCATCCACCATCCTCTCCAGTACAGAACTGTGAGTCATCACAACATGCATTATATAATAGATTTTCCCCATCACAAATGCACTTCCCGCCATTGCAGCCTTTTCTTTTTATACCAATTGTCTTAAATCTGGGCCTTCTGGTAAAGACCTTCCTTATCAGTAGAAACAGCTTCTTCCCATCCACTCTGCCAAAAGCCTTTGTAACTTTGAGAACCCCTGTTAGATCTCCCCAGTAACTTTCTCTGCCCAAGGGAGAATATTCCAGGTTTTCTAGTCTCCCTGCATAACCTGAAGTATCATATTAATGATATCTTTCTGATCATTTTCATAAACAGCAATTCCTAGGTGTGGATCTGACACTCATGCTGCAGCTTAATTGTATTTATAAATATTTAACGTAACTTCCTAGCTTTGCTATCCTATGCCCTCATTTATAAACAAAACATCCATTATGCTTTTTAACAGCTTTATCAGATGTTCCTATTACCCCATCTGTCCTTATGTTCTAAATGCATCACATCAAATTGCTACACTGAGAAACATAGTATTGGAAAGATACCATTCTAATGTAAAAATTATGTATTTGGATTAATCGTGGCTTAGTTGCTGGCGTCCTTGCCTCTGAGTCATTAGGTTACAGTTTCAAGACCCACTCCAGAGACTTGATCTGGGCTAATTCTCCAGTGCAATACTCTGGGAGAGTTGCACAATTGAAGAAGCCATCTTTTGGATGAAGAAGCCTCTTTCTGATCTGCTAGCTGGTGAAATATCCCATAGACCTATTTCAAGGAAGAAAAGGGGAATTATCCCCAGTGAACAGGACATTATTTATCCCTCAGTTCACTGATTGTCTGATCATTCCCATCTTACTACGTGTGGGAGCTTGCTGTTCACGAGTTGTCTGTTTCACTCCTACGTGAAAACAGTGGTTTCACTTCGAAAGTGCTGTACTGGTTGTAAAGTGTTTTGGGGCACTCTGAGATTGTGAAAGACGCTCTTTAAAAATAAATATCAGTTGTTGATAATTGTCTACAAAAAGCCACCTAAACTGTGCCGCATTGCACTTTAGAAAGCTGGTGGACACAATAATGAAAGCAGAACTAAAAAAAGACAAAACATGGTCTAGAGTATCTTTTAACTTTTTCAAGTTCTTTTTCTGACACCTTCAATGAAAACTGAAATACTTCTTAATAGAGCTTGGATTCAAATGCTGCTGTTATTAGTCGCCTAGCTGTTCAGGATTATCCAGCCTCTTGCTGATTAGCTATTTATAAGAAGCAACAATAACAATGCTGAAAAGAAATTTGCCTTCAAGGGATTCCATGCAGTCTATACAGCAACATGCCAAGTGGAGAATGACAAATTGCAAACCAGATTACTTCAATGCATTTAATCAAATCGGCTGGTTGAAATGCTAATTACCTATAGCATTCTCAAAACAGTTTGGAAACTCTGTAATTCAGAAATATTATTATGGAAATATTTATACACCATTGACGACTTTTTTTGTCAATCTTCCTTTACCTTTTAAAATGTGGGAAATTTTTAACTGTCTATCCAAGCCTTTTAAATTTGCTTATTTAGCAGACAGATAACAGATGGCAGGATTAAGGCTGTGTTAAACCCTTCATAAGGGCAGTCTGAACACTTCTAAGCCTATATACACTGACTAGAATCACAACTGCTGACAAGTTGGTGAGGGAAAGGGTGAATTATTTCTGACCGGTCCCACCAAAGATTGTGTGATTATGTTAATCAGTTTAATTAAGAAAAAGTATAGTCCAAATAAAGGACAATTTTAATTAAACATTTTCTCTGTTACCTAGAATGTCCTTAAACTGCCTTTCTCCAGCGGCTGTATTCTGATGGGCATGGGTAAATATACTTTCCTAGGCTATGTCTTTCACAAAAGACGTCAAATGATCTGACGAATGGTAACTAACATAAAGTTGAAGGAACACTGGGCACGACAGAATGACCAGACTTTCTGAACTCATTCTTTCAGTGCAACTCCATGCTTCATAAATGCCATGACAACAACTCTTTAGCTTACATTTTAAAATTGCGATTCTGTTCAATGGTTGGACGAGCTAAGGATAAATTCAAAAGTCTGACGTGTCCATAAACGATTTTATAAAATATTGCTGATAAAGACAAAATGACGGTATTTCTTTTCACTGGAGGGACCCAGTAAACAATGCATATGCTGGGAAAAAAATCAGGAGAGTCGATTCGTGGCAAAACCATATCAAGTGCTGAATGGTGTGGGTAGGGAGCAGAGCAACTATATATCAGTTCAAAATGGAGCATTTACCTGCGTTTGTCTGCAGTGACTGTCGGGTGTAAATTCTCAGCCTGAAAGCTGGACAGGGTAATTTGAACAGTCACCACCACCCCCTACCTGACCCCCAGCGCACTTTTTGTTGCTCTCGCACTTAATGCATGTGCAGAGGAATGAAATTATCTTCTGTTCGAAGCAACATTTTCCCGCAGAACCTGTGGTAATTGTGCGCATTCATCAGCAACAGTGGGTTTCACTTCAGCTCGAATCCTCAAAATATCTACAAAGTTTGCCAAAAGGCTTGGATTTTCTTTTCCAGCCTGTTCAGCAAGCTGCTACTTTTCACCAATTGACAACCACTTCAAGCAAAGGGATTTTGAATGGGTCACTGGATTAAAGAACATTTTCACACCACGATTTTGTCAGTGATGAATAGTTGTCAAAGAAATGTGCTTACGTGCAATTTCACCACCATACAGATTTGACAACCATTCAAGCCTCTTTTGATTGAACCAAGATGGACAATTATTATGTGTTCTTCCACAACCATTCACTGATATTTATCAATCCAAAATTCTCCTAATTTTGCCAGATAGAAATGGCAATTAGATTTATTTTCTCTTCCTCCAAAAGGAGTTAAACGGTAAACAAAGCTCCATGCACCACAAAGGGACAAGAGAGGGCAGGTACTGGAATCTGGAGCAATGCCAAAACGGCTGGAGGAACTCAGCTGGTCAAGAGATAGCAAAGGGATGGTCCAGACCCTCCAACAGGACTGAGAGTGTAGAGGGAAGATAGCCAGTGTCAGGAGGTGAGGGGGAGGGGTGAGACAGAGGCTGACGGATGATTGGTGGAACCAGGTGGGGTGGGAGGTGATGGGTAGATGGAACTGGATGGGGGAGTGGATAGGAAGGGTAGACCAAGGGAGGAGACCCAGGTGGGTGGGTGATGGACAGGTGGAACCAGATGGGGGAAGGCAATGGATCTGGTAATGAAAAGGACGAACCTAGTGGATGGGAAAGAAACACCGGGGGCGTGGGTTACTTGAAATTGGAAAATTCAATGTTCATACCATTGGGCTTTGGGCTCCCCAGGTGGAATATGAGTTGTTCTTCCAGTTTGCGTTTGGCTTCACTAAGGCAGAGGAGAAGTCCAAGGATAGATAGGTCAGCATGGGAATGGAGAGGTGGACTGAAATGATATGCAACCAGAAGCTCAAGATGATCATTGCAGACAGAGGGCAGGTGCTCCATGACACAGTCACCTCAATGCACGAGCTTGTGCTGCCAGTGATACCATTGGTAAGCTCATTTTCCAGCAATGTAAAAAGTCGGAGTGCAGGCATGGTAGTGTAGCGGTTTGCGTAACGCTATTACAATGTCATCGACCCAGGTTCAATTCCGGCCGCTGTCCGTAAGGAGTTTGTACGTTCTCCCCATGCGTCGGTGTGGGTTTCCTCCGGGTGCTCCGGTTTCCTCCCACATTCCAAAGATGTACGGGTTAGGAAGTTGTGGGCGTGCTATGTTGGCACTGGAAGTGTGGCGACACTTGCGGGCTGCCCCCAGAACACTCTACGCAAAAAGATGCATTTCACTCTATGTCTCGATGTACATGTGACTAATAAAGAAATCATCTTATCTTATTTAAAATGACAGCCCCCACCGCAACTTAAGTGGACGAAGATATTCTTGCGTGTAAAATAAAACCCACCGTCGACAGGTGTTGCGCAACACAGATTATATCCACAGAAATTTCACTCCAGCATTCTATCCTGAATCACAAGCAAGCTGAAAATAAAAAAAAACAGCAGATGCTTGAAATTTGAAATCAAAACAGAAAATGCTGGAAACACTCAGCAGACTGGACAGTATCATCAGAAAGGGAAGCAGAGCCAACGCCCCAGGCCAGGTCTGACAGAAGACAGTTTGAAAATATTTAAAATGTCCTACACGTTTATAGCTACAGATTGTATGCCATTTGGATTAAAAGTGTTAGTTCTAATTTCTCACCTTGTCCCTTGCAAGTGATAAACATATGACGAGCTCCTATTTACTGATGTATCATTTTCTGCTTTTGATTTCACATTGATGATCTATCAAATTCAAGAGAAAGCCTTTGGCCTCAGCATAAGTTTGTACCCTTGCCATTGATTCCATTACGATCCACACCAGGTCGACCAGAATCATTTGCAATCTCCCTGTCCTATGCACTCCTAAGTGTGCAACCACATGTCATTTCCTCCAGACTGGGCATCTGTGTCCACCCGTACAACATCATGTCCGTCCACTGCAACTTCTATTCATAACTTTGTCACTGTCGGATTCAATTATTCCAGTGCACACTTCACCGTCTACTTCCCATGTCCAGCAAATCCAAAATCTTGTTGCACATATGCCATGCCAACAAATCACCCTTGCCCATTACCTCCGTACTCACTGATTTATATTGGCTCTTTGTCCCCATGCTTAAAATTATAAATCCCCACTCTTATGTTTAATGTTCTTCATTGATCAACAGACTCACCCAATGCTGTGTGGGAGTTTAAAAAGAGAGGGTCGGAAAACTCACCAAGGTTTTTACATAGTGGTCTTTAGTTTGCAGGCTTTACAAAGTAAGGGAGCTCTGGTGAGTTGGGTTTGTGGGAGAATCACATTAGTGCAAGTCAGGAATTTGGGTGATGAATCTTTTCCGGCACTCTTGTACTATTGCACGCTGGTGGGCAGTGCAAGAGGGCTGCAGTGACCAATGTTACTCCCTTGTTCAAATAAAAAGGAGTAAAGGTAAACCCAGCAACTACAGAACTGTCAGTTTAACCTCAGTATGAGAAACCTTTTGAAAACGTTGATCCAGAATAGGATTAACCACGATAGGAGAAAAGGGGATTTTCTAAGGGCAATTAGTGTTCAGCCAATCTGATAGAGACTTTTGCTGAGATAACAGCTGATAGGTTAATGCAGTCAATGTAGTGTACATGGACTTTAGGAAGGCCTTTAATAAGGTTCTACATGACAGGCTTATCAGCAGAGTTGAAGCACATGGCATAAAAGTTATATTGACAGCATGGATACAAAGTTGGCAAAATAAAAGGCAACAGATAAGGATAAAAGATAAAGATATTTATTTATTAGTCACATGTACATCGAAACACACAGTGAAATGCATCTTTTGCATAGAGTGTATTGGGGGCAGCCTGCAAGTGTCGCCACTCTTCCGGCGCCAACATAGCATGCCCAAAACTTCCTAACCCATACACCTTTGGAATGTCGAAGGAACCCAGAGCACTCGGAGGAAACCCAAGTGGACATGGGGAGAACGTACAAACTCCTTACAGACAGCAGCAGGAATTGAACCTGGGTCGCTGGTGCTGTAATAGCGTTATGCTAACTGCTACGCTGCCATGCCGCCCACCTACACTAGGATAGTAGCAAATGTTTTTCAGACTATAGGAAGGCAAATAGTAGCAGTGAAAGATGCATACTGTGTGTTTCAATGTACATGTGACTAATAAAGATATCTTTAAAAAATCTAATCTTAATATACCAGAAAAGGAGTTGAGGGGACTGGCCTGAGTTGGACTGAAATATTTTGAATATTTTGAAATATTTTGAATGTTCACAAAGCTTGAAGGTGAACTGCTGATTTTAGGTTAGATCTGATTGTCAGAGATGAGGAGCCAAAGCTAGAAAGAGATTTCAGAAATGAATCTTTTTTTTAAATTTTAACCAAGCAAGTTATCTTCAAAATCACATCTTAATTGGAAATGGTTTATTGTTGTCACTGTGAAAAACTTGTCTTGCACACTGTTCATACAGATTAATTCATTACGCAGTACATTGGGGTAGTATGAGGTAAAACAATACAGAATGCAAAATAAAGTGTATTTAAAAGAACATTTTCAGTAATTATTAGTGACATAGAATTTAGATTTAAAAGAGTGGAACGATTTTTATAGAAGTAATGAGTGGATCGGCAGAGAGCAGCTTATAATGAATTGCCATGCTTCAGTGCGAGAAAGTGAAATGACAAACAGAGGGCACACACTTAAGGTATTGTTGAAAAGCTAAAATGCAGATACGAAACTATATCTTTATGTAGAGCATAGTTTGATTATGAAACTCGGTGCTGTAAATTCACTCATACTTCAAAAGGCAATTAGCTTCTGAACAAAGTTAATATTAGAAAGCACAAGGTAGTGGTATTGTTCTAAGTGGAAGGAAATAATAGGACATGCTTGATGGATCAAATGGCTTGTATTCATTCTGTAATTTTGTAATAATTCTAATACACAAACAGTTTGATATAACCCTTCTCATAACTTCAGAACATCCCAAATCTATTCACAGCCAATTAATTACTTTTTGTGTGCAGTCATTGTAGTTATTTGGCTCAGTTGAGGAATCTCACTAGAGTGATACATTATTTGTCCATTGTACTGTCTGGGAGTGTGGATGTACTATCTATTCAAGGCAGATTATTGGTAGTCCTCCCACCACTGAAATGGACAGGATGTTAATGCTGTTTTGGGAAATCACATACATATTCCACCACAAGACCACCAGGGTTGAAAATAAACCCTCCCAATACATCTACCAGACCAACAGAGAAAATAGATTGGTGATCACAGCTAGCTATAATTAGACAGTTCATGACAGGCTGTCAAGGAATTTAGGGGAAAAAGGTGGTTTTAGTTACATATTAGTTATGTATTACCACGAGATGAGAAATATGAGATATCTTTATTAGTTACATGTACATCGAAACACACGGTGAAATGCATCTTTTACGTAGAGTGTTCTGGGGGCAGCCCGCAAGTGTTGCCATGCTTCTGGCACCAACATAGCATGCCCACAACTTCCTAACCCGTACGTCTTTGGAATGTGGGAAGAAACCACAGCACCCGGAGGAAACCCACACAGTCACAGGGAGAACATACAAATTCCTTACAGATAGCAGCTGGAATTGAACCCAGGTCACTGGCGCTGTAATAGCGTTATGCTAACCGCTACACTACCGTGCCTGCCCTCTATCGTACACTACCACGTCATACTTAAATCTGAGAACTTTCATCCTCTCATTTATGTATTTGCTAGTTTATAGATGAATTAGGTACCAGAGTTAGGTTTCATATTTCCTTACGTCATAGAAGCAGGCCATTCAGCTCATCAAAACTATGTTGGCTCACCATACTGCCATTCCCCCACTAACTTTTCCTGTAACCTCTTCTGCCCACAATCCCCTCAGCTCCCTCCAGATTCTGACACCCACCTACAGTAGGGATTTGGAATTGGAATTGGTTTATTATTGTCACATGTACCAAGGTACAGTGAAAAACTTGTCTTGCATACTGATCGTACAGATCAATTCATTACAATAGTGCATTGAGGTAGTACAGGGTAAAACAATAACAGAATGAAGAATAAAGTGTTATATTTACAGAGAAAGTGCAATGCATGGACAATAAGGTGCAAGGTCATAACGAGGTAGGTTGTGAGGTCAAGAGTCCATCTTATCCTACTAGGGAACCATTCAATTATAACAGCGGGATAGAAGCTGTCCTTGAGCCTGGTGGTACGTGCTTTCAGGATTTTGTATTTTCTGCCCGATGGGAGAAGGGAGAAGAGAGAATGTCCGGGGTGGGTGGGGTCTTTGATTATGCTGGCTACTTTACCAAGGCAGCGAGAAGTATACAGTGGCCACTTAACCTCTGACTATATGCTCAAAAATTTGACTGTTGCGGCTTGTAGCCCGGTACTAACATATGGAATAGAAGATGATGCAAACAGTTACATTCTCAGTGTCTGCCCTGCTGTTTGGCTCCAGTTTCTGCTACAACAAGTAACAGGTCAGTAGCTGCTTGCTGAAGTGAGCCTTTTTCACACTCTGCTACCGCAACTTGTGTCGGCAGGGTATTCTGTGAGAATGTGCGTCCTGTATGGTTTCCTCTGTCCAGGTCTGTGCTGCTGTGCTCATTAGAACTATTGATCCCTCAACTGTGGCAGCCTCCATGACAAACTCAGCAACCTTTCCAGTGCTTGAGGTGCAAGTACACAGCTGAGGCCAAAAAACAGTTCTTCAGCAGTTCTGCGCTCAGAGAAACTTCTCAAATAACTTCTGCTTTTGTACCATTGAGCCTTGCGGGTTGTGCAGAGAAGTAAACCATACTTTCCTTGCCCCAGCAGAAAGCCATGCCCTTCACCTCTGGAGAACTACGTTCACTTGCGTTACTATACTTGCAATGAGATGGGCTCTTGACCTCACAATCTAACTTGTTTGACCTTGCACCTTATTGTCTACCTTCAATGCACTTCCCTGTAGCTGTGACACTTTACTCTGTATTCTGTTATTGTTTTTATTCTGTACTACCTTAATGCACTGTGTAATGAATTGATCTGTACGAACGGTATGTAAGACAAGTTTTTCATTGTACCTCAGTACAAATGACAATAATAAACCAATACCAATATGCTTTCAAATTTCTAGACCAATTTTTTAAAGAACATTCACAAGAACTATGTTAAATCAGATTTCAAAATTTACTTATTTTGTTTAATCGCTCAAGGAAATCTTTCTGATTGGTCAGAGAGATATTAGATTTAATTATACCTCCCCTGGCTGTATATGCTAAAGCATTTTCAACTTACCTATTTACAATTCGGACATTTGTTTCTCATTATATTGATTTTCTCACAAAGGAAGAAGATTTCTTAATATTTTCCCATCCCATTCTACAATAAAGAACATGGCTGGTTTCCATTATGCCCATTTGCATGGTCTTCAAAGGTATTAATGCAGATGTACAACAGGGCGTCTGCTTCGAGTTGTTCATTCCAGATTTATTGACATTTCTAGCAGCTGCTGCTCCACATGTGAAAGAGGTGTTGTAATCATTGTATCCTGTTGTCTGCTTGCCCTATCAGTCAATGCTTTAACTTCAGAAATCCTTACTGGATTTCAGGCTAAACTCATAGGTCATGGAGCTATACAGCAGGAAAACAGGCCCTTCAGCCCAATGTGCCCATGCTGACCAAGATGCCTTCCTCAACTAGTCCCATTTGCCTGCATTTGGCCCATGTCCCTCTAAACCTTCACTATTCATGAACCTGTCCAAAGGTCTTTTAAATGTTGTAATTGTACCTGCCTCTACTACTTCCTCTGGTAGCTCGTTCCATATACCCATCACCCTCTGTGTGAAAAACTTGCACCCTCAGACCATGTTAAATCTTTCCCCCTCACCTTAAACCTGTGCCCTCTAGTTTTAGATTCCCCTACCCTGGGATAAAGACTGTACCATCCACCTTGTGTATGTCCCTCATGATTTTATAAACCTCCATAGGTCACCCCTTCAGCCTCCTTCACTCTAGGGAATATAGTCCCAGCCTATCCAGTCTCTCCTTATAACTCAAGCCTTGTGAACCTTTTCTGTACCCTCTCTAGTTTAATCACATCCTTCCTATTGTTTGGCAACCAGAACTGCATTCCTTTCAGAATCAATCTCACCAACATCCTCTACAGCTGTGAAATGACATCCCACTCTTGTACTCATTGCCCCGTCCATTGAAAGCAAGCATGTCATACGCTTTCTTCACCAGCTTGTCTACTTGTGTCGCCACTTTCGGGGAATGGTGTATTTCTACCCATAGGTCTCTCTGTTCTACAACACTTCCCAGGGCCTTGTCACTTACTGTTTAAGTCTTGCCCTGATTTAACTTCCCAAAGTGCATCACCTTGCACTTGTCCAAATTAAATTCTGCCTGCCTTTCCTTGGCCCACTTTCCCGGCCGATCTAGATCCTGTTGTAACCTTAGACAACCTTCTTCACTGTCCACCACACCACCAATGTAGGTATCATCCACAAACTTACGAACAAGCCCACCACAGTGAGGAGTGCAGAATGTCATGTCAGAAGCAATGGCTGGTGCATTTAAAAATGAGGTGCCAATTTGGTGATATGATAAGATATCTTTATTAGTCACATGTACATCGAAACACACAGAGAAATACATTGTTTGCGTAGAGTGTGCTGGGGGCAGACTGCAAATGTCGCCATGCTTCTGGCACCAACGTAGCATGCCCACAACTTCCTAACCCGTACGTCTTTGGAATGTGGGAGGAAACCAGAGCACCCGGAGGAAACCCACGCAGACACGGGGAGAACGTACAAACTCCTTACAGACAGGTCGCTGGTGCTGTAATAGCGTTACACTAACCACTACACTACCATGCCTGCCCAAGATGCAACACCGGATTATATACATGCCTCAGTCAGCAAAAATAGCATGCAAAAGACAGAGCTTAACAATCTCATAACCAAAAGATCAAATCAAAGCTCTGCAGTCATGATTGGTTGTTGACAGTTGAACAGCTAACTGGAAGAAAAGGTTTCAGGAAATTTCCCAGCGCTGAGGACAGGGGCTTAAACATTCACAAGCATATTTCACTCTGACAGGGCTGTACTGGACGTGGGAAGGATGTTTCCCCCATCTGGAGTGTCTAGAGCTGGGAGACACAGTCTCAGGATATGGAGTAAACATTTAAAACTAAGATGAGGAGATATTTTTTCATTCAGTGGATGGTGAGCATATTACTGAAAGCAGCAGAGGATAAATTACTGAAGAAAGCTAAAGAGATTTATAGATACAAAAGGCATCAAAAGATATGGGGAGAGCACTTGCACATGGTATTGTGCTGGAGGATCTGCCAGTATTTTACTGAATGATGGAGCAGTCTGCAAGAGCTGAAGGCCCATTCCTGCTCATATTTTCTATGTTTGCACAGAATAATTGAGAGGTGAATTGAGAGTGCGTTTCTTCAATACACCATCACAATATTTCTGATTCTAATCCTGCAGGTGTAAAAAAAAGCTTTTTTTTGTAACAAATGGATATCCATACTCCATATTGGAATAATGTACAGATTTAAAAGCATCTGGGATCTGATGCTATATCATAATAGTGCATGGATCAAAAGATACCACAAAATAAATGAAGGGTGGGTTGGCAAGGGAAAAAAATAAGATTTGCTTTGGAGGAGATAATTTAGAAATATAAACAAACAAGTATGTAAGGAAGGAAATAGATAGATAGATAGATAGATAGATAGATAGATAGATAGATAGATAGATAGATAGATAGATAGATAGATAGATAGATAGATAGATAGATAGATAGATAGATAGATAGATAGATAGATAGATAGATAGATAGATAGATAGAAATGAGGATAAATACAATTCTTCCATCGAGTGGAGTTTATATGAAAGCTATTTTCTGTCAGTAAAATCCTGTTTATGCTTTGTTATCAGCTTATACTGAATCATCTCTGCCTCTGGCGAAGTCAGCTTTATGTTCAAATAACCCAGACCCAGAATCGCATCTCACTTATAAAGCAATTTGCTTTGGAACTAAGTAGAAAGGAACAAGATTTAATGTAAATGCTCCAACTGGCACTTTTCTTAAAGTTCTCCTCAACTTAAAAGTTCTCTTTAAAATCAATTTCTAACAATTATCTCCTTCAAATTAAAACTTTTCCTTCCCATTATTCAAATGGTCGATTCTGCAATTATTTCCATGAAATGCTTCCTCTTGGTTAACAAGTGAGATTCAGAGAGGACCTCTGGATATCATGTGAAGCAACAAATACTATTCTCTTCGAGAACTAGCTAAGCCTTGTTCTCTCAAGGGACTAATGAGGTACTTCAGGACCTATGTTAATTCTCAAGTTCAGTTTCTAAGGCTTCTGAAGTGCTTCAGTGTTGATTATAAAGAAAGCTCAGTTCTGTGAACATCGTCAAAGTGAATACCTTTACAAACATTTCTTGTTTTGACTATATTCCCAGCCTTTCAATGATCAGTTTTCCCATTATTTAAAGTAAATCACAATAAATTCACCAACATAATCTGCAATGCACTAAATCAGCTTATTCTGAGGGATTGCTGCAATCTTGAAAAGCAGAAAACTCAGGCTAATATTTAATAGATTCCAGGTGGTCTTAGATGTGACTACATTTTCAGGTGGTCCAGAGATATTGCAATAAACATGGAAGCAATTTCCTGGATGATTCCATGATGCAGAGTTCTATATCAGCTGCTTACATATATATTTTTTAGAAGTCATTGTATATCAAAGGCGAATATAGATGTGTGACATGCAATTTGGAAGGGCAGTAATTGTTACTCCCACTTTCTGAACATTGAATGAGGAATAAACCATAATAAAAATGGCATAGCCTAAATCTGAGCTTCCCAGATGTGATCTCAAGATTATTGTGCTACACATGACTTTACCTTTCTGTGGGACAGTTTAACTGGGCGATTTAAATTCAATACATTTATTCCTCCTTTACAACTCCTTTCTCCAGAGAACCATAGAACCATAGAACAATACAGCACAATACAGGCCCTTCGGCCTACCATGTTGTGCCGACCTTTAAACCACGTCTAAGGCTATCTAACCCCTTCCTCCCACATATCCCCCTATTTTAAATTCCTCCATATGCTTACCAAAAATTCTCTAGAACTTGACCAACGTACCTGCCTCCACCACTGCCCCAGGCAGTGCATTCCATGCACCAACTACCCCCGGGTAAAAAACCTCCCTCTGACATCTCCCTTGAACTTCCCACCCATTATTTTAAAGTCATGTCCTCTTGTATTGAGCATTGGTGCCCTGGGAAAGAGGTGCTGGCTGTCCACTCTATCTATTCCTCTTAATATTTTGTACACCTCTATCATGTCTCCCCTCATCCTCCTTCTCTCCAACGAGTAAAGTCCTCAGTCTCTCCTCATAATCCATACTCTCCAAACCAGGCAGTATCCTGGTAAATTTCCTCTGCACCCTTTCCAACGCTTCCACATCCTTCCTATAATGAGGTGACCAGAACTGGACACAGTACTCCAAGTGTGGTCTAGCCAGAGTTTTGTAGAGCTGCATCATTACCTCACTGCTCTTAAACTTGATCCCACGACTTATGAAAGCAAACATCCCATAAGCTTTCTTAACTACCCTATCCACCTGTGAGGCAACTTTCATTGATCTGTGGATATGAACCCTCAGGTCCCTGTGCTCCTCCACACTGCCCAGAATCCTGCCATTAACTTTGTACTCCGCCTTGGAGTTTGTCCTTCCAAAGTGTGCCACCTCACACTTCTCCGGATTGAACTCCATCTGCCACTTCTCAGCCCAGCTCTGCATCCTATCAATATCCCTCTGCAATCTTCGACAGCCCTCCACACTATCCACGACACCGCCGATCTTAGTGTCGTCCGCAAACTTACTAACCCAGCCTTCCACCCCCTCATCCAAGTCATTAATAAATATTACAAAAAGTAGAGGTCCCAGAACCAATCCTTGTGGGACACTGCTTGTCACAGCCCTCCAATCTGAATGCACTCCCTCCACCACAACCCTCTGCTTTCTACAGGGAAGCCAATTCTGAATCCACACGGCCAAGTCTCCCTGGATCCCATGCCCTCTGACCTTCTGAAGAAGCCTACCACGTGGAACCTTGTCAAACGCCTTACTAAAATCCATGTAGACCACATCTACTGCACTACCCTCATTAATCTGCCTGGTCACCTCCTCAAAGAATTCTATCAGGCTTGTGAGACATGATCTGCCCTTTACAAAGCCATGCTGGCTGTCCCTAATCAGTCCATGATTCTCTAAATGCTCACAGATCCTACCTCTAAGAATCCTTTCCAACAGCTTGCCCACCACAGACGTAAGGCTCACTGGTCTGTAATTCCCTGGATTATCCCTACTACCTTTTTTGAATAAGGGGACACCATTTGCCACCCTCCAATCCTCCAGTACCATTCCCATGGACAACGAGGACTCAAAGATCCTAGCCAATGGTTCAGCAATCTCCTCCCTCACCTCACGGAGCAGCCTGGGGAATATTCCATCAGAACCCGGGGACTTATCTGTCCTAATATTTTCTAACAGCTCCAACATATCCTCTTTCTTGATATCCACATGCTCTAGAACATTAACCTTACCAGCACTGTCCTCAGCATCATCAAGGCCCCTCTCCTTAGTGAATACTGAAGAGAAGTATTCATTGAGGACCTCACCCACTTCCACAGCTTCCAGCCACATCTTCCCACCTTTGTCTCTAATCAATCCTACCTTTCCTCTCGTCATCCTTCTGCTCCTCACATAATTGAAAAAAGCCTTGGGATTTTCCTTAATCCAACTCGCCAAGGCCTTTTCCTGTCCCCTTCTTGCTCTCCTCAGCCCTTTTTTAAGTTCCTTCCTTGCTACCCTATATTCCTCAAGAGCCCTATCTGATCCTTGCTGCCTAAACCTTATGTATGCTGCCTCCTTCCTCCTAACTAGATGTTCCACCTCTCTTGTCACCCGTGGTTCCTTCACCCTGCCATTCTTTCTCTGCCTCACCGGGACAAATTTATCCCTAACATCCTGCAAGAGATCCCTGAACATCGACCACATCCCCATAGTATATTTCCTTTCAAAAATGTCATCCCAATTTACTCTCGCAAATTCTAGCCTTATAGCTTCATAATTTGCCCTTCCCCAATTAAATATTTTCCTGTCCTCTCTGCTCCTATCCCTGTCCATGTCAATGCTAAAGGTTAGGGAGCGGTGGTCACTGTCCCCCAAATGGTCACCCACCGAGAGATCTGTCACCTGACCTGGTTCATTACCTAATACTAGATCTAATATGGCATTCCCTCTAGTCAGCCTGTCAACATACTGTGACAGGAATCCGTCCTGGACACACTTAACAAACTCTGCCCCATCTAAACCTTTGGTACTAAGCAGGTGTCAATCAATATTTGGGAAGTTGAAGTCTCCCATGATAACAACCCTGTTATTCTTGCACCTTTTCAAAATCTGCCTCCCAATCTGCTCCTCAGTATCCCTGTTGCTACCAGGGGGCCTATAGAATACTCCCAGTAGAGTAACTGCTCCTTTCTTGTTCCTAACTTCCACCCATACTGACTCTAGAGAGGATCCTTCTACATTATCTACCCCTTCTGCAGCTGTAATAGTATCCCTGACCAGTAACGCTATCCCTCCTCCTCTTCTCCCTCCCCCCCCCATCCCTTTTAAAACACTGAAATCCAGGAATATTCAATATTCATTCCTGCCCTGGCGACAGCCAAGTCTCTACAAGAGCCACAATATCATAGTCCCATGTACTTATCCAAGCTCTCAGTTCATCACCCTTATTCCTGATACTTCTTGCATTCAAGTAAGTGCACTTTAGCCTATCCACCTTACTACTTTTATACCCAATACTCTGCTTCTCCTTCCTCAAAGCCTCTCTACATGTTAGATCTGACTTTTCCCAATCCACTTCTTCCTCTGACCTACCCTTCTGGTTCCCATCCCCCTCGTAAACTCGTTTAAACCCTCCCGAACCACCCTAGCAAACCTGCCTGCAAGGATATTGGTCCCCCTCAGGTTCAGGTGTAACCCGTCCTCTCTGTACAGGTCCCACCTTCCCCAGAAGAGATCCCAGTGATCCAAAAATCTAAAACCTTCCCTCCTGCACCAACTCCTCAGCCACGCATTCATCTGCCATCTCCTCCTATTCTTACCTTCACTATCACGTGGCACTGGCAGCAGTCCTGAGATTGCTACCCTTGAGGTCCTGTTCTTCAGCCTTCTGCCTAGCTCCCTAAACTCACTTTTCAGGACCTCATCCCTCTTCCTACCTATGTCGTTGGTACCAATATGTACCATGACTTCTAGCTGTCCTCCCTCCCGCTCAAGAGTGCTGTGGACCCGATCAGAGACATCCCAGGCCCCGGCACCTGGGAGGCAACATACCATCCGGTATTCATGCTCACTTCCACAGAACCTCCTATCCGTTTCCCTGACTATCGAGTCCCCTTTCACTATTGCCCTCCTCTTCTCCTCCCTTCCCTTCTGAGCAGCAGGACCAGTCTCATTCAAGTAATGGGGTAGACATTCCAGATTCTTGCCACGTGCAAAAACTTAAAATATAAATGGAAATTGCTTGTAAGGTCTTTCATATGTTTGAAGAAATTCACTTTTTACATGGATTTAAAGTACGCGGATTTGAAGTTCAACTACAAATACAATATCGACATAGTTCCCAAAAAATGCATCCTAATATTTGAGAATACATATGAGAAACTAGAAATGATATTTTTCCATTTAGTTCATATCATATAACACCATTAGCTGTAAGAAAATAATATTTCAAATTTCATACTAAAATTACAAAATATATCAATCCTATCATCATTTTTTCACTCTGAAAAGCTAGCATTAAAAACTAATATTCCACCTGAAATGAAATAGTGATGTTTGCAGTCATTCTCCTTACTTACTGACATAAGTGCAAAAGATTGGTGGAACCCCTGGGGTTTGGCATTAATGACAAAAAAAGGATTATATTTGCTGTTTCTCTGTGGAGGCCACCAATTTTACAGCAAGTATTTGGAAGAACCCAGTGGAAATTCTCTTTCATTACGTCTTTGTGGAAACTGTCCTCCAGCTCAATTTTCTAACACTGGGACCATTTGTATCTATTAGAGCATTCTTTATGTAATCAAATATCCCAAGGAACTTCATGGGTAAGATTTGGTCCTGTGCCACATATGGGCATACTAGAATCAAAAGGCCAAATACTGCTCGTGCCGGAAATACTTAGCACATCGGGTAGCAGTTGTAGGAAAGAAGACAGAGTTAACATTTCAGGTCAATGATTTTTCTTCAGAAGAAAATCTTAGGTTACCACATTAAGGGAATCAAAGGATATGAAGTTAGTGTAAGAAAGTGGGGATGAGATAAAAGGTCAGTCATGATCTTATCAAATGATGGAGTAGGTGCAAAGACCAATGACCTCCTTCTTCTTACATTCTTACAAACGTGGTGACACAAGTAGGTTTTAAAGTCTTTTATTGCTTCCTGGGGTGTAGGCAATGACGGCACAACGCCCATCCTTAATTAAAAAGATAATGGGGCACACCTTCTTGACCCATTGCTCTCCAAGTGTTTGAGGGAAGATATTCCCTAGGTCAGTGCAAAGACAGTAGAAGGCATGGCTGCAAATGGTGGGAAGAAGGAAGAATATATGCACAAGAACCCACAAATGGAGCAGCACTTCTTCGATGATAAGCTACAGATACCATTATTATTCTATATAGTCAGGTAATTTGTGACACCAGCTGAATTTTGGTCACATTATATTCCAAAATTTCTATTAACATTATCAAATTCAATGATACAGGCACAGCAGTGTAGCAGTTAGCGTAACGCTATTACAGCGCCAGTGACCCGGGTTCAATCCCTGTCGCTGCCTGTAAGGTGTTTGTACGTTCTCCCCGTGTCTGTGTGGATTTCCTCCGGGTGCTCCGGTTTCCTCCCACATTCCAAAGACGTACGGGTTAGGAAATTGTGGGCGTGCTATGCTGGCGCAGGAAGCGTGGCGACACTTGCGGGCTGCTCCCCAAACCCTCTACGCAAAAGATGTATTTCACTGTGTGTTTCGATGTACATATGACTAATAAAGAAATCTTATATTATTCAAGAATACAATCACTAACCACACCTCAACAACTTTTCCATTAGGAACATAAATACTGACCAACTTCTAAAACCATTTTAGTTAAAAGTCTGTGAGACAAATCATTAGCCATTTATAAGATAAGATAATATATCTTTATTAGTCACATGTATATCGAAGCACACAGTGAAATGCATCTTTTGCGTAGAGTGTTCTGGGGGCAGCCCGCAAGTGTCGCCACGCTTCCGGTGCCAGCATAGCATGCCCACAACTTCCTCAAACTATATCATGTTTAAACTTGGAAAAAATTAGGAGTGGTACTGTTGATCCTTCGCCTAAATTTGAGGAAGTTTGGAGTCCATTTATTCAATATTTTCACATGATATAGATCCCCTTATAATAACCTTTCAATTTAGAGGAACGGAGTTGATGACATAATATTGCTCTGTTTCTATTGAGAAATTTTAGTCCAGTTTTTTTACGAATTTTTTTTTTCTTTAGCTTAGTTTGGTTTGATATATTGTTTATAATTTTTCTTATTGTTTTGGTTTTTTTAATATTTTATAATAAATCTTTTTCTTTTATATTATGTTCATTCACTAACAGATCATTGGATCTACAGATTTTTTTTATACTCTATTGTTCTTTATGATTATCCATGTCATGATTGTTCTCCTGATCTCTTTGTATTACGTGTATAAACATTGATATATTAATCTGTATTAATTTGAAAACTAATAAAAAGATTGAAAAAGAAAGCATGCCCACAACTTCCTAACCTGTACGTCTTTGGAATGTGGGAGGAAACCGGAGCACCCAGAGGAAACCCACACAGACACGGGGAGAACGTGCAAACTCCTTACAGACAGCGGCTGGAATTGAACCCGGGTCGCTGGCGCTTTAAAGCGTTATGCTAACCGCTACACTACCGTGCCTGTCCATCAGACATTTCACCAGACTCCTGCTATAACTCCTCCTATGGGTGTCAGCAGAGAAAAACTCAGAAAAGAGTCAGTCTGGCTGAGTTCGAAAATTACTTTAGAATTTCCAGTCAGTCCTTTAAGGCTGTATTTTCTGCTCAACACTTACAGAGCCAGATATAGAGAGCCAGGGGTTTCCATTTCCCCTGCTCTGGCATCACATGATTTGTATGATGTGTACCCAGTGAGACGCAGCCTGCAGAAGGGCAGGGATGTGTTATACCATTCTCCAGTCAAATGTCTCCAGCTGCAAAATCTTTCATTGTTGGTGTTAGAGTATCAACAGATGTAATCCCTGTGTAATTACTGGGATTACAGCCTCTTGGCTTTCAAGGCAAATTCCCTGCATTATTATCAAAAGGTACGTTAAATAACAAAATTGCCAGGAAGCTTAAATAGAATTCCAGTTCATTACTGCAAACTCTAATAAGAATCATATTTGCATCTGAAACTTGACTATTTTGAATGCCTTGCAGCAGCCCCTCTTGGGATCAATTATCAATCCACCCTGTGCCCAGTAGCGTCAGTGAAAATTGCAAATAGCATCCTCCATTGTCCTGCCAGACAACTGGAGTTTGAACGGACGATTGAAATAGGCAGGAGTCCTGGCCTCCTCTTTCAAGACCCGTCTGAAAGTTGTGTCGGATGGACCTAAAGCAGTCAACAGTCATCTTACTTTTAATCACTTGCCAGCTCCTTGACAACACCGATGAACAGGGTGAAGAAGAAAATCACCTCCTTTACTTCTTCAGGCTTTTGTATCATGAGGATATTTTCCATCATAAATAAAGACATTCCTGGTACAAAATAACAGAAACCACCAACACAAATTGAAAATACTAAATAAGATTGCTAATGTGTTGCAGAACTTATTGAGAAAAATTCTTGTCTAAAGATGAAAGTTTTAACCAGAAGTTACTTGTTGATTTTTTTTTGGTAGCTTTGCCAATTTCATCTTCAGACCATATGGAAAAATGTCATTAGGTGCAGGATTTAATAGTCGTAACACCAGGGATGTTCAATGAATGGGCTCTCATCTCTGGCGCAGACTTCGAAACAGAGTACATTCTGCTTTGTCTTTGAGATTTCTTTCCTAGCTTTAGATGAGTCTGTATAATCACTATTTTATTAAGTTAAAACATGATATTTTGCAAGCAGAAATATGAAGTCCTCTAAAAAATTAAAAATAAAAAAATGCACACTGCAGATTAGAACTTGCAAAAAGTCTTTGCCCTTATTGCAGAAAACATAAAGTAGGAAAGCAAAATAGTGTAAGTACACTCAACAGAAGGACAAAGTTTTTAGAAACAAGTTGATAGATAACATAGCAATTAAAATGTTGCTTTGGTTAAATACCTCTCTTGGTCAACTTCAGTAGTAATCCAAAGGAGTTCATTGTTGCTGAAATCCATGCAAGACTAGCTGACGCAGTCCTTTTGATTGAACTTGTTCCTGAATTTTGTTCACCATGTGTGGCAGTTCCCTATGGATTGTGATTTTATTTCAACAGCAGAGGAGGGAGCAGACAAAGCAGAGTATCCACTGTGAATGTCAAAAAGTAACCATGGAAGCATATGTCCAGTTGTCAGAGCCCAATGAATGATGCAGCCATTTGCGTCCCTGAATCAATATTTGAGCTATTTAACATTCCACTTCAGAAAAAATAACAGAAAATGAAAAGTGTAGGTTCAAAATAAACATGTCTTGGTTTCAAAATACTAAAAATATATTAACCATCTCAAAAGAAGAGCACTGTTAACATCTGATATTTGATTTGTAGAATAGACTACAGCATGTAATGATACCTCCTACCACAATCATGTCTTGATTTATTTTTCTAAATCAATTCCGTGTTTGATATAGTAAGGAAGAATACATATAATTCACCCTGGTAACCCACTGTGAATTGGTGAGAATATTTTGTTCGTAAAAATAACCTTATGACTGGCTTACCATGTGTACATGCTACATAAAAACCTCGCTTGTCTCAACAACTAGTACAAACTTTCAAGAAGGCTGGAGATACATCAAAATCCATGTGTTAATAAAATTACCTTTTTACAAGAGGTCTCATTGTTGAGGTTATTGGTAAACTTTCAAAATAAACGTAACAATGTCCGCATATGTAAAATGTCATTTCTATACAAATGCTGACAATATTTCCGAGATTTTCAGCCTTTGTTTCATCTATACCTCCGACACATCTGAATTTATGTGTTCCAATATACTTCTGCATAGCCTCCCATGATATACCATTTGTAAACTTGAGATCATCCAACATACCATGCACTTCTTGTTTCTCACACCAACTCCTGCTCACACAGCCCTTCTGCACTCACTGAACCGTGATGGCTTAGAGTTAAAAAATGATTTTAAAATTTGCATCCTAATTTTCAAATCCTTCCATGGCTCCAACACCACTACCCCAACTCCCAACAAGCACCGTTTCTGTAATTTCCATCAGCCCTTCCTGCTTTCCAAAAGTACTGAGCAACCTAATTTTAGTTATTCCACTGTTGATGGCCATGCCTTCAACCACAAAGGTCTTAAAGTCTGGAATTTCCTCCCTAACTCTCTCTCCTTAGCTCTTTTCCTTCCTAAAAGATGCTCCCTGATCCTACCTCTTTAATCAAACATTTGCCCTAATGCCTCCTTATTGTGATTTGGTGTTGCATCTGAGGCACAAGAGACTGCAGTTGCTGCAATCTCGAGCAACAAACGATCTGCTGGAGGAACTCAGCGGGTCGCGATGCATTTGTGAGATGAAAGAAATCAGGGTTTCATTCCTCCAGCACATTGTTTGTCGCTAGTGTTGAATTGGTGTTGATAACATTCACTCGAACCGCCTTAGATTATTTTACTACATTAAGTGCCCCAAAATAAGCACATTATTTTTGCTGCTTTGGGTTCTCTTTACTTTCTTTTATCTGACATTGTAAGCTCCATCCTAAAATATTTTAGAAAATCTTTGAAACCTGTTGAAACCTTTCTGTGGCTTTGCAGGTCTTCTGCTGAAGGTATAGAATAAGTAATTTTATAGTTATGCCTCGGCATGACCAAAAAACAATAACGTCAGCCTGTGCATCCGTTATGCAACTCTTAATAATCTCTGGGTGATATGTGTTCCCGAAGATGTATAATGAATATTTCCGGAGAGAAAAAAGAAATAGAATTGAAAAGCTACAGAAACTTATGGCAAGCCAATGCATTGTTGCAGTGTAGTTAATCAATTCATGGTTTCAGATTACTTTGGTTGGGTGACGTGGTTCAAAGGCTTCTCCTGTGTCCAGTCTCAGATGTTAGAGCATTTAAAAAGCAATCGAAATTTCAGCATCTCCTGCTGACTCTTTCAAATAATCAAAAGCTTTTGGTCAAGGAATTTCTCCTTTGGTAATTCTCCTCTCCCTTCATAATAACCTGTCAGGTCAGGGTTCCCTTCCATATCAGTCTCAAATCCTCATCTCTGCCCAAGTACCGAGCAGTTTTAGTGTATGTCAATCAATGGGTAACATTCCTTTGCAATCTCATTAGTTGATGATCTAATCCAATTCTAGGCCTACATTTTAGAATAGCAGAAATAAACTAAATGTTAAATATACTTCAGTTTAATTACGTGTGATGATGTGTGAGGATTCTTTTTGTCACCAGATTCAGTACAGTATATTTCCAAAGGAGCACTAAGTCAGTTACAATTAGTCAGACTATAATATGCTGACAATCTCACCCCTATCCTGACCTGATGAACCCACTTTCAATGCCTGAACCTTTTGTGCAGATACCAGTATCTGCATTCTCTTTAGTCTTGACTCTATAATGTGTTGATCTTGAAATGTTGAAACATTGGGAATTTTGAAATGCTTGGAATTACCTCACAATCTACCTTGTTGTGACCTTGCACCTTATTGTCTACCTGCACTGCACTTCCTCTGTAGCTGTGACACTTTACTCTGTAATGTTATTGTTTTACCTGTGCTACATCAATGTGCTCTGTACTAACTCAATGTAACTGCACTGTGTATTGAATTGACCTGTATGATCAGTGTGCAAGACAATCTTTTCACTGTACCTCGGTACAAATGACAACAATAAACCAATACCAATACCAATAAATTTTGTGACCATGGTTAATAAACATAGAAGAGTACAGCACAGGAAATGGCCCTTCAGCCCACGATGTTGTGCTGAATGAATTAAACACCTAACTAAACTGATCCCTTCTGCCTACACAATGTCTGTACCCCTCCATTCTCTGCACAGTTATGTGCCTATCTGGTTGGAGGTGTGGTGGGAGGGGGAAGGTGATAGGTGAATCCAGGTGAGAGGGGGAAGGTAGGTAGGTGGAGGAGGGGGGGAAGTGGGAATGCTGTAAGAAGGTGGGAGGTGATGGGTGGAAGTGACAAAGGGCTGAAGAAGATGGAATCTGATGGGAGAGGACGGTGGACCATGGAATAAAGGGAAGGAGGCGGGGAACCAGAGGGAGGAAGGTGTGGGTGAGGGGCAGGTCGTGCGGGTGAGGGAGGGGAAAGAGAAGGGGTAATGGGGCCAGAGGAATAAGTGATATTAAGGGGGGGGGGAACAGAGGGGAGTGAGTACCAGAAGTTAGAGAAATCAGTGTTGATGCCGTCAGGTTGGAGACTACCAAGATGGAATATGAGGTGTTGTTCCTCTAATCTGCATCTAGCCTCAGCTTGGTAATAGAGGAGGCCATGGACAGATGTGTCAGCATGGGAATGGGAAGTGGAATTAAAATGGCTGGCCACCATCGAAGATCCTAGCTGTTCTGCCAGTTCATGCCTGCCCCCCACCACCCTTTTATTCTGGCTTCTCCCCTCTTCCTTTCCAGTCCTGATGAAGGGTCTCGGCCCGAAACGTCGACTGTTCATTTCCCTCCATAGATGCTGCCTGACCTGCTGAGTTCCTCCAGGATTTTGTGTGTGTGTGTGTGTGTGTGTGTGTGTGTGTTGCTGCCTAATAGCAGGAATGGTTTAGGGATTGAAAGTGCCAGCATAGGGGTAGGGATCGGGATCGGGATCTCAGGCTGAGATAGGGACAAGGTCACCATTCTGAGATCTATAAAGACAGGCACAAGAGAGATGCAGAGGCTGGAAATCTGGAGCAACAAACACAAAATGCTGGAGGAACTCAGCAGGTCAGGTCCCTCCATAGGCGCTGCCTGACCTGCTGAGTTCCTCCAGCATTTTGTGAGATCTATAAAGGGTTGTCAAGCCAGGATGAGAACACAGGTCATCAGTACAGGATCAGGGAGAGGGCCATCAGGACAAGATTGGGAAGGGCACATCAGGAGAGGATTAGTAGAGCAAAATCAGGATAGGACTGAGGAAAGGGGTGTTAGCGCAGAACTCGGGAGGGGGGGATATAAGGATAGAATTGGGAAGGAAACATCAGGACATTATCAGGAAGTATGTGCTAAGGGGTCATCAGACTGGAAGTGGAATAAAATCACTCTTTTAGGAATCAGAAGAGGCTCGAGTCAGTAGGTTGGCAGAGAGAGTCAGGCCATCAAGTTTGTGGAAGGACCAGGCCAGCAACTTGGTAGCCGAATCTGGGAAGGGAAGCCAGCAGAGGAAATGGACCAGGGAGGATAGTAGATTGGATAGGATGGAGAGTTTGGTCGAGGGGTCACGCTGGCAGTCAGCTGAGTGGTTGGAGCAGTGCCTAGCAGGGAGGTTGGTAGGGGGGTGTTGTGCTGAGGATCACCAGGACTGAGTGTAAGTTGACGGATTGTCCGATGGGTGAGTGTGGCCTGGGCTAGATTCCCAGTGGTTGGACTCCAAACTAGCAGCCAGGGCCTGTCAGTAGTGGTGGCCTCACAAATGTGGTTGAAAATCCACGAAGTGACCTCTAAGCATACATTGCATACAGTTGGACATCGCAGTATTTGTCCGCATTACCTCGTCAGATGCTGGGAGGACCCAGAAGGACCTTCACAGACTTTGCCCGACTCGAAGGAGTCAATTTTCCTCATGTGTTATTTTGCACTGCATTTGAATTGTAGAGCACATGACGCATGATCATTATGCAATTCATGTTCAAGGTAATTATGCCCTGAAGCAATCTCACAGCTTTAGTTCTTCCTTCGAGCAAGGTTCTTTAAACTGCTTTGTGGTTCAGTAGTTCTTGAAAAAAAGCTGTAGATGCTGGAAATCTGAAAAAAAACCAACAGAAAATGCTGGAAACACTCAGCAGATCAGGCAGCATCTGTGGGAAGAGAAACAGAGTTAATATTTCAGGTCGAAGACCCTTCATTAGAACTGGGAATGTGAGGAAATAAGTTAGTTTTAAATTGCACTGGGAGAGTGGGGAAAGGTTGGAGAGGATAAAGGTACATTTCTGATGAGACTAGTGTCGCTCAGGTGATCCCGCCGCTTACAGAGCTGTTTGGTTGATAAGGCTAATGGGGGAAGTTAGAGGCCTCTGTTTATTTACTCTCTCTCTTACTGTTACATTGGATCATGTAGCACCAGCTTTTTAGTCACTGCACAATCCAGTTTCAACAAATAAATGAACCCTAATTAACAAGCAGGGATTTCATACTAGTTGCATCAAATCCATTGATGCATCTGACACAGTGAAGCATAGACATTTGCACTAGCGTCCAATAGTGTGCAACACATGGCTGGTATTTTCAATAATGTCTGCATTATTAGTCGAGGTGCCTTTAAAGCTGCCCATAAATTTCTAAGCATATTTCCCTCAGCATAATATCTTGGGGGCATACACTTCAAGCAGTTGTTTGAATGACCAGAAGAGAAATGAATTTTATATTCACCCTGTGTGTCAAGGGTATCTGAAATTCACGTTTTGATGTTGTGGAATGGCAGAAACTTTCATCACATGAAGCACCACAATGTGTGAAGTTTCAGACCAAGACATGGAAATCGGAATTAAGCTGAAAAGTTCTCTTCAAGCAGAAGACTCATGACTGCTGTAAATTTGTATGATTTTATAAACTCCCATGTGCCTTCCATGCCAGTATCTGAACAGCTAGGAGTTCTCTCAATGACCAGTATTTACCCCTCAACCAATGCCAATAAAACAGATCATTTGAATACTTATTATGTTGTGAGACCTTTGCTGACAGCTCCTTATTTACTACATTGCAACTGTGACTACTCTTGAAATATACCTCATTTGGACATCTGAGCTCATGAAATATGCCAAATATGATCATGTTTTTTCCCTGTCCAGTTACCGTAAGTTATTGATTGCTTAAGTGATGCTGATGATATCAGGTATCATTACAATCAGCTCATAGTAAATGCCTTTTTAAATAATTAATTTTACTATCCATCAGTAAGTATAATTACTTGGGAATTGAGTATAAATACTTAATGTCATTATTTCAAGTTGTAGTTATTGTTTCGTACAGGTGGTACAAGCAGAAAGCCTGTTGCTAGGTTGCACCATTATGCTTGACTTTGCAGGGAAAATCTTCAGTAGAAGTGCAAAATGGACAACAACGCATCTGCCTTCCTATAACTCAGCTGATTTCTCCCATCCTTGCCATTGTTATTATTTCCAACTCTTTGTCAAGTTTGCTTTCAAAATCAAGACTTTTCCAAATTAAATTAGAATGAAGAAAGGCAGGCATATGCTGGAAATCTGAAATAAAACCAGAAAAGGCTGGAAACACTCAGTAAGTCGGGCAACATCTGTGGAAGGAGAAACTTTCCAAATGACTCAGTACCATAAGATACATAACATAACATTGTTTTCAACAAGTTACTCCATAGTTTAATTGTAGAAAGTGGCAATGGAATGAATTGATGTATTCTCCATTGAAAACACTGTAGGACATGCTTGTTTCAGGCTGAAGACCCTTCATCAAAGCTTCAGAAAATTATGTTGCTGTCTCATTTGGTGCTTATCTATAAATGAATGAGCATTTACAAGTGGAAAAACACTCTTTTTACTCAAAGACCACCTTGAAGTGAAAAAATATTGAATGCAGCATAGTTCTCCACATGAAGTACGCACACTTGTTCAATGTAAATAATTGTGGAAACTATAGCTAAACAGAAACAATTAAAAAACCTGAGAAATATATTCTTGTAGTACAACTGGCTTAAGGTACTAATGCGCCCTGAGAAACCTGCTTATATTAAAATCTTTAATCCAAGTTCAGCTTTTGCAAGCAGCTTTGTCAAAATTGAAAGAATCTGAAAAGACAATGTATTGATGCCATGGTGAAATGTGGACTATTGAAACTTAAGACTGGCTGAGAAGTTTCATTAGTCAAATTAGTTAAGCATATCCCAAGGATCTTCACACAACATTAAACAAAATCTGACACTGATCCACTCAAGGAGATATTGGGACAGATAACCAAAAGCTTGATCAAAGACATAAGCTTTAAAGAAAGTCTTATATGAGGAAAATGCGAAAGCCAGAGAGATTGCGGGAAGGATTCCAGAGATAGGACGAGGTATAATTAAATTTGAGGATGATCCAGAGGCCTGTATTAGAGGGGCAGTTATCTTTCGAGATCATTCAGCCAAAGTAGTTTATGCAAATAGGAGAGGTGCAGAATATAGCTGGATTTGAAAACAAAAGTGAACACTTTAACACTCATCTACTGCTTGTTTACATTTGGTAAGATACTGGAAGGTAGCCAGTAATTTAAACAAAAAAAAAGTAGTCTATTAATTAAAGAACTTACACTGTATAAAACAACATTTCTCATAGTGGCTTCCTCTGCAGAGACAGCCTGGGGACGTTTCAACACTGAAACAAACAGCAAGCACTTGATGCCATGCTTAAAGTTAACATTATGCATCTAACAAGTGGTGAGTCCCACACCACCAGGTTCAAGAACAGCTACTTCCCTTCAACCACTCAGTTCTGGAACCAACCAGCAAAACCCTAATCGCCACAGTTTAGCAACACTGTGACCACTTTGATCACTTTGTTGTTCTAATTGTGTTCTTTCTTGTGAAAATTGGGTATAATTTATGTTTAATTTAGGTGAATGCTGCTTATCTGATACTATGTGCCTGTGATGCTGCTGCAAGTAAGTTTTTCATTGCACCTCTGCACACATGGACTTGTGCATATGGCAATGAACTCGACTTTGGTTATAGTGGTTCTTGAAAACAAGACAGAGTTTTAAAATGGGGAATGCTTAAGCAAGAGCCAGGTGCTTCTTAATACTAAACTTACAAAGTTATTGTCAATATCTCCAAACTGTTCTCCTACTGACACTGCTATTGTTGTTTGAAATTTTTCAGATGAAGAAATTCGAGGAAAATACTTCATACGGAGCGATAATTTTAGTAAAGAGGACATGGCCCCCACCCGGTGGCTTGATTGTGTATTACAACTTTCACAGTTCCTTCTATGAAGTTTAAACAGGGATATATTTCAAGGCGCCAACACAAAGACAGATTTAGAAGACTACTAACAGAAAATACCAATTTTATAAATAAGGAGTACACAAAAATGCAAAATATTTAAATTACATTTTATATTTATAATAAGTTGTATATTTGTAACAATCCTTGGCCCCTAGAAAGCTCAAATAATCTCAAATACAAATAGGTTCAGCAAAGTATCTCACTTTCAATTCTTACCTGTTTTATCAGCCTCAACTAAAATTCTCAGGTTAGAAAATCTGTGTGTATGTTTTGCACGGGTATGAATTATGTATCATTTCTGAATTTCATTCCACAGAACGTAGACTCGAATACCAATCAACGCATTTATTTTCTTTTCACCACAGTGGCAAGAAGCCCTACCCTTGGAATTGAAATAAATGTTATTAATTTTTTTCATGCTATCTATTCTTTATATGTCAAATCAATGTGACATCTTGGTCTACTTACAGATATTTGCTAACATGTTTATGAATCCAAATCCAGCTGCAGGAATTGAACAGATGGCAGAGGCTGCCATTTCACTGCAATACTGAGAGTGTGCTGCTTTGCTGATTGCACTATGTTTCAGATGAATGCATTTAACTGAGATGGTGTCCACCTTGTATTATTGGTATTGGTTTATTATTGTCACCTGTACCGAGGTACAGTGAAAAACTTGTCTTGCATACCGATTGTACAGATCAATTCATTACACAGTGCATTGAGGTAGTACAGAGTAAAAACAATAACAGAATACAGAGTAAATTGTCACAGCTACAGGGAAGTGCATTGCAGGTAGACAATAAAGTGCAAGGTCATAACGAGGTAGATTGTGAGGTCAAGAGTCCATCTCATCTTATAAGGGAACCGTTCAATGGTACAGGTGCAGGCACGGTAGTGTAGTGGTTAGCATAATGCTTTACAGCACCAGCGACCTGGGTTCAAATCTGGCCACTGTCTGTAAGGAGTTTGTACGTTCTCCCCGTGTCTGCGTGGGTTTCCTCCGGGTGCTCCGGTTTCCTCCCGCATTCCAAAAAGATGTACGGGTTAGGAAATTATGGGCATGCTATGTTGGCATTGGAAGCGTGGCGACACTTGCGGGCTGCCCCCCAAAAAATCACTACGCAAAAGATGTATTTCACTGTGTTTCGATGTACATGTGACTAATAAAGATCTTATCTTATTAAGTGCAATAGAAGCTGTCCTTGAACCTGGTGGTACATGCCCTCAGGCTCCTGTATCTTCTGCCTGATGGGAGACAAGAGAGAGTGACCTGGGTGGGTGGGGTCTTTGATTATGCTGGCTGCTTCACCAAGGCAGCGAGAGGTATAGACAGAGTCCATGGATTAGAGGCTGGTTTCCTTGATGTGCTGGGCTGTGTCCACAACTCTGCAGTTTCTTGCGGTCCCGGGCAGAGCAGTTGGTGTACCAAACCATGATGCATCCAGATAGGATGCTTTCTATGGTGCATCGACAAAAGTTGGTGAGTGTCAAAGGGGTCATACCGAATTTCTTTAGCCTCCTGAGGAAGTAGAGGCGCTGGTGAGTTTTCTTGGCTGTGGCGCATACAAATATACAAATATGGAAATATATTTGCATCCAGAACTTGAATAGTGATTTGGGTAATTTCAACAACTCAGAAGAAGCTTGACACCATCCAGGACAGAGCAAGCTGTCCATCCACCACCCGAGATATGCATTCTCTTCAGTATAGTTGCAGACTGTACTAATGGCACAGAAGTTATCACCAAGTTCCTCCTGCAGCATCTCCCAAACCCATGTCTACCAAGACGCACAAGAGCAGCAAGTGCAGAGGAACATCACCACCTCTCTAACTTACTGCCTTGGAAATGTATCACTGTCTCTTCTTCACTATTGAACCTAAATCCCAGAAATACTTAGTTAACAACATTGAGGAAGAACTTCAAATGAAGTAACAGAAGGTGGCTCAAAAAACATCTTCTCAAGGACAATTAGGGATGTGTGATGGCCTTGTATGCAAAGTCCACAACCCAGGAACAAAAAGTGAAAAAAGAAAAAAAAAGACTAATTAACATTGTTAGTAGCCCCAGCAACATCAGCTCTCTCAGTGACCTCACTGCCTCCAGCAACTCGCATTCCCAGCGACCTCACTGCACCCAGAAGCTTTTCTGCTCCACTGCTGACCTCTCTAATTCCAGGATGTCGTCACTGCCAGCAATCCCTCTCCCTGCATCCTCCCACTGGACCCTCCCCCTCCCCCTGAACACCCCCCCTCTACCTGGATCCTCCCTCTCTCCCTGCATCCTCCCCCTGGATCCCCCCCTCTCTCCCTGCATCCTCCCACTGGACCCCACCCCTCCCTGGACCCACCTCTCCCTGGACCCCCCCTCTCTCCCCCTGGACCCCCCCCTCTCTCCTTGCATCCTCCCAGTGGAACATCTCACCTCCCCCTCTCCCCCCTCTCTCCCCCCCCTGCATCCTCCCACTGGATCCCCCCCCCGGATCCTCCCACTGGACCCTCCCCCTCTCCCTGGACCCCTCCTCCCTGCACCCTCCCCCGGACCCCCACGTCTCCCTGGATCCTCCCCCTCTCCCCCCCCCACCGTCTCTCCCTGGATCCCACCCCCTGCATCCTCCCACTGGGCCTTCCCCCCTCTCCCTGGACCCCCCCCTCTCCCTGCATCCTCCCACTGGACCCTCCCCCTATCCCTCTCTCCCCCCCAACTCTCCCTGGACCCCTCCTCCCCCTCCCCCCGGATTCCCCCCTCCTCCCCCCCCTCTTTCCCTGCAACCTCCCCCTGGACCCCCCATCTCTCCCTGGACCTTCCCCCTCTCCCCCCCCCATCTCTCCTTGGATCCTGCCCCCTGCATCCCCCCACTGGACCCCCCCTCTCTCCCTGCACCCTCCCCCTGGACCCTCCCCCCCTCTCTCCTCCCCCCCCCTCTCTCCCTGCATCCCCCACTGCACCCTCCCCCCTCCCTCGGACCCCCCACCTCTCCCTGGACCTTCCCCCTCTTCCCCCCCCCGTCTCTCCTTGGATCCTGCCCCCTGCATCCCCCCACTGGACCCCCCCTTCTCTCCCTGCACCCTCCCCCTGGACCCTCCCCCCTCTCTCCTCCCCCCCCTCTCTCCCTGCATCCCCCCACTGGACCCTCCCCCCTCCCCTGGACCCCCCACCTCTCCCTGCATCCCCCCACTGGACCCTCCCCCCTCCCCTGGACCCCCCACCTCTCCCTGCATCCCCCCACTGGACCCTCCCCCCTCTCTCCTCCCCCCCCCCCCTCCCTGCATCCCCCCACTGGACCCCCCCACCTCCCCCCTGGACCCTCCCCCCTCTGTCCTCCCCCCCCTGTCCTCCCCCCCCTCCCTGCATCCCCCCACTGGACCCCCCCACCTCCCCCCTGGACCCTCCCCCCTCTCTCCTCCCCCTCCCCCCCCGCATCCCCCCACTGGCCCCGCCCCCTGGACCCTCCCCCCTCTCTCCCTGGATCCCGCCCCCTGGATCCTCCCCCCCCCCCCCCCCCCGCACAGAAGCCGCCGGCTCTCGCGAGATCTCGCCCGCTGACCTGGCAGTTGGGCCGAGCGGCGGCGGCGGCGGACGGACGGACGGAGGTGTCGCTGGTTCCCGCCCCCCCTCCCCCTCCCCGGAGACAGGAGCCGAGCCCCGGACCCACCACACCCCCCTCTCCCCCCCCCCCCCCCCGGCGCGGTCCCAGCCGCCGGAGACAGGAGCCGAGCCCCGGGCTTCCCGCCGGCGATGCGGCCCGCTCGGCCGTGAAGCGATGGGAGCGGCGGGGCGAGCGGGTGAGCGGGGCCGGGGCTCGGTGTGTGGCGCAGCGGCGCTTCGGGCCGGGGAGTCGGGGGGAGGGGGTGTCCCGGGGGAGGGGGGGATCCCCAGGGGAGGGGGTGGCCGGGGACCCGGGAGGAGGAGACCCGGAGGGAGGGAGGGAGAGAGCCCGGACCACAGTGACCTGCCCCCCCCCCCCCGAGGATGGGATGGGGGGGTATGGTGATGGGAATGGGACCCCAGTGGGTGACCTCCCCCCCCCCCACCCCCGCCTGAGGATGGGGGGGTACGTTGATGGGAATGGGACCCCCGTGTGTCCCAGTGGGTGACCTGCTTCCCCCCCCACCCCCGCCTGAGGATGGGGGGGGGGGGTACGGTGATGGGAGTGGGACCCCCGTGTGTCCCAGTGGGTGACCTGATTCCCCCCCACCCCCCCCCCCCGGCCTGAGGATGGGATGGGGGGTGGGGGTACGGTGATGTGAGGATGTTGTGGGAAGGGGACAATGGGAGGGTGTTTGAGGGTGGGGGTCATTGACTGATCTGGGGGTCGAAGGAGACCCTGGGGTGTCGGAGGGTGAGGGTCACTGCCAATGGGTTCGGGTTGGAGGAGAACCCCCGAGGTGTTAGATCTTCAGGACTTCCCTGGATTTGAGATTAACTTGGAGAGGGACTGGGAGGATCCCATTGTTGTGGTTCACTAAGTCACCGGTGAACTAGTTTGGACGCGGAAGGAGGCACTGCTGAACAATTATCAGGAGTTCAGGGTAAAATATGATTGAGAATATTATTGCAAGGTAGCTGGGGAAATGCTTGTTCCAGGCGACTCAATCTCTCCTCATAGGCTAACCCCCTCATCTCCGGAATCAAACTGGTGAACCCCCTCTGCACCACCTCCAAAGCCAGTATATCTTTCCTTACGTAAGGAGACCAGAACTGCACGCAGTACTCCAGGTGCGGCCTCACCAGTAGCCTGTACAATTGCAGCCTAACCTCCCTGCTCTTAAATTCAATCTCTCTAGTAATAAAAACCAACATTCCATTTGCCTTCTTGATAACCTGTCGCACCTGCAAACCAACCTTGTGCCATTCATGCACAAGCACTCCCAAAGTCCCTCTGCACGATAGCATGCTGCAATCTTTCACCATTTAAATAATCTGATCTTTTATTTTTCCTTCCGAAGTGGATGATCTCACATTTACCAACATTGTACTCTATCTACCAGACCTTTGCCCACTCACTTAACCTATCTATATCTCTCTGCAGACTTTCCGCATCCTCTGCACAATTTGCTTTTCCACTCAATTTATTGTCATCAGCAAACTTAGATACGCTACACTCAGTCCCCTCTTCCAGATTATTAATGCATATCTGAACAGTTGCAGGCCCAGCACCGACCCCTGCGGCACCCCACTCACCACTGATTGCCAACCAGAGAAACACCCATTTATTCCAACTCTCTGCCTTCTATTGGTTAACCAATCCTCTATCCATGCTAACACATTACCCCCAACTCTATGCATTCTTATCTTACTGATGTCTTTTATCTGGCACCTTATCAAACGCCTTCTGGAAATCCAAGTATACAACATCCACCTGTTCCCCTCTATCCACTGCGCTCATTATATCCTCAAAGAACTCCAGTAAGTTTGTCAAACAGGACCTGCCCTTCCTGAATCCATGCTGTGTCTGCCTGATGGAGCCACTTCTATCCAGATGTCTTGCTATTTCTTCCTTAATGACAGCTTCAAGTATTTTCCTGACTATGGAGGTTAAGCTAACTGGCCAGTAGTTACCTGCCTTTGCCTACATCCTTTTATAAAAAATGGCATGATGTTCGCTGTCTTCCAGTCTGCTGGGACCTGCCCAGGGTCCAGAGAATTTTGGTTTAAAAAAAAGGCAGGAAGATTGTTTCCACTGGTAGGTGAGACTAGAACATGGGGAGATGGCCTCAAGATTCGGGGGAGTAGATTTAGGACGGAGATGAGGAGGAACTGCTTTTCCCAGAGAGTAGTGAATTTATGGAATTCTTTGTCCAGGGAAGCAGTAGGGACTACCTCATTGAATATAATTAAGACCCAATTAGATAGACTTTTGCATAGTAGGGGAATTAAAGGTTATGGGGACAAAACAGGTCGGTGGATCTGAGTCCACGGCCAGATCAGCCGTGATCTCATTGAATGGCCGACTCCTGCTCCTATTTCTTATGTTCTTATTATTACCTGACTCGTGTCATTTGGCAAAGGGTAAGTCGGATTAAAGAGATAAATATGTAGCCCATGGGACACTGGTACCAGGGAAGGAGAGAGGGTTGTTTTGTTGGGATGGGTCATGCTGAGTGGGACCAGAGTCCTGGCGAATTGCATAAATAGTGTTGTAGACACGGTTTTAAACTAAATGGAGCCAGGGGAGCTCCAATAATGGGGTGTTTATTATTAGAGAGCAGTGGTGCAAGATATTGAGGGCAAAGTTGCCAAGCAGAATGTAACAGTCTGAGGCCGAAACCGTAAACAAAAGTATGCAGCGCTGGGAAAATCCAAAGATAATAAAAGTAGGGGAAAAAATCAAAGCTTAACGGTATTTATTCAAATGCATGTAACATTCACAGTAAGATGGATGAGTCTGATCTAACAGCTGTTGTGGATGCATGGTTGCAGGGTGACCAGGACTGGGTGATTAATATTCCAGGTTACATAATGTTCCAAAAGAAGGTGCCAGAAGAGAAAGGAGGCACGGGAACATTGTTAATCAAGGAAAATCTCAGAGTGGTGTTGAGCTGTAATAGAATATAGAACAGAGAAAACCTACAGCACAATTCAGGCCCTTCGGCCCACAAAACTGTGCCGAACATGTCCCTATCTTAGAAATTACTAGGCTTACCCATAGCCCTCTATTTTTCTCAGCTCCATGTACCTATCCAAAAGTCTCTTAAAGGACCCTATTGTATCTGCCTCACCACCGTTGCTGGCAGCCCATTTCATGCACTCACCAATCTCTGAGTAAAAAAACTTATCCCTGACATCTCCTCTGTACCTACTCCCCAGCACCTTAAACCTGTGCCCTCTTGTGGCAACCATTTTAGCCCTGGGAAAAAGCCTCTGACTATCCACACGAACAATCTTATACACCTCTATCAGGTCACCCCCCCATCCTCCATCACTCAAAGGAGAAAAGTCTGAGTTCACTCAACCTGTTTTCATGATACAGAGGCAGTGGATATTAATGGAGAATTGGTTTAGGCTGAAATCATGAATAGCAAGGGAAAGAAGACACAGGTAGGATTAGTCCATAGTTCCTCAAAATGTGACCTCAATAGGGTGAAACATAAATGGGGAAATCTTAGAATCAGGTTTATTATCTCTGCGTCGTGAAATTTGTTGGTTTTGCGGCAGCAGTACAAGTGCAAGAGACGACATAAAAATTACTAGCAGTTACAAAAATAAATAAATAGTGGAAGAGAGGAATAATGAGGTAGTGTTCATGGGTTCATGGACCGTTTAGAAATCTGATGGTGGAGGGGAAGAAGCTGTTCCTGAAACGTTGAGTGTGGGTCTTCAGGCTCCTGTACCTCCTCCCTAATGGTAGTAACGTGAAGAGGTCATGTCCCGGATGGTGAGGGTCCTTAGTGATGGATGCTGCCTTCTTGAAGCATTGCCTCTTGAAGATGTCTCTGATGGTGGGGAGGGTTGCTGCACCCGTGATGGAACCTCTTTCAATCCTGCACATTGGAGCCTCCATACCAGGCGGTGGTGCAGCCAGTCAGAATGCTCTCCACCGTACATCTGTAGAAATTTGCAAGGGTCTTTGGTGACGTACCAAATCTCCTCAAACTCCTAACGAAGTAGAGCCACTGGCGTGCCTTCTTTGTGATTGCATCAATGTGTTGGGCCCAAGATAGATCCTCTGAGATGTTGACATGAGATCTAGGGCATGTTTGAAGGGAATTGCAAATGTAATGGGTGATACGTTGGATGAGCCAACCTGGGAAGGGTATTGTAGAATAATTTGTAGCGTGTGTCAGAGATTGCTTCTTAGAAGAGTATGTTATGAAACCTGTCAAGAAACAGATTATTTTTGATTTGGTCATGAGTAATGGCGAAGGATCAATAAGAGATGTTGTGTTGAAGAACACCTAGGAGGTAGAGTCACAGAGTTGTACAGCATAGAAACAGGCCCTTTGGCCCAACTCATCCATGTCAACCAAGGTGACGTCCTGATCTAGTCCCTCTAGACCTTTACTATCTATGTAACTGTCCATATGTCTTTTAAACATTGTTATTGTACCTGCCTCTACCACTTTCTCTGGCAGCTCGTTCCATATACCTTCCACCCTTGGTAGTGATCATAATAGAATTTCAGGTGCAGTTTCAGGGTGGGCATCACGGGACCAAAACCAGTGTCTTCAGCTTAAATAAGGGCAGTTATTAATGGTATGAAGATGGAGCTCTCTAAGGTGGACTGGGAAAATAAACTAAGAGACAGGTCATTAGATGTTTTCACTAGTGGGTGAGTCAGGAACAAGGGGACTTGGCTAGTAAATAAGGGGCTGATGATTTAAAGTGAGGTGTGTAGAAGTTTCTTCTCTTGGAGGACAATGAATCTGTGGAATTCTCTGTCGCGGCAGGTGGTGGAGATGAGCTCTATTTAAGGTGGAGATAGATAAATATTTGAAAGACCATGAAGTTAAGGTTATTGGGGAACTGGCACAGAAGAGGAGTTGAGGCTGGCATAGATCAGCTATGATCATACTGTATGGCATGAAGGGTCTGGTGGCCTACTCCTATTTTCTTCTGTTCTTTGTTTATGAAGCGAGGGGAGATCCCAAGGCCAATTGCCTGAGGGGTGGTCTCAGTCATCAGCAGCCTCTGATGTGAATATGAGTTGTTAGCTTCACCATAAAATAGAATGACAGTGAGCAACAAAATTTTTGACATGAGAGACTGCAGATGCTGGAAATCTGGAGCAACACACAAAATGCTGGAGGAACTCAGCAGGTCAGGCAGCATCTATGGAGGGAAATGAAACGTCGATCATTCATTTCTCTCCGTTGATGCTGCCTGACCTGCTGAGTTCCCCCAACAGAATTTTTGGGTTTGTGTTGGGGGATTGTGTCCAAAAGCAGAAATGTGACGTTGAACCCGTACAGGAACCTATGTGAAACGTTTGCATTGTTTTTGAAGGGTAGTTGTAAGGATCTTACAAATAATTGGAAAAGTGCATAATGAGTCACCAGATGTTATCGAAGATAACAGGTAGGAAACTTGAAAAGGTAGAGTTTCTTTTTAAAAAAAAGTCAGAAAATAAGATTGAGGGTGGAATGTGGATTATAATGTATTAATAGTGATGTTTGAAAGAAGCAGGTGACTTTGCAGAGACGGGAGCTGTTAATTATTCATGTTTACTGAAGTCTGTATACTCTAAGGTTGCACACAAAATCGGTTACAGATTATACCACTGGTTGCTTAGTGACAAGTTGGGGGAAAAGAGTTACAAGTTGCAGTCTTAAGTCATTAAGCAGAAGGCATCAGACTTAATTCCTTAGGGCAGCAGTTAGATGCCACACTTAACTTCATCACCTTGGACAAGGAAGGGAAAAATTAACAGCATTTCCTGATTGATGTCCAGTGCCTCATTCTGGCAAGTATTTGTGTACGGATATCATTTGAGGTCGCAATCTGGTTTCCTTTCAAATAGTTTTGCAATTTTTTTCGGTAGATTTCAGAATGTATTTTAAAAATTGTACATGTTATTTTAATGTGAGAATATTACTTAGTTATTATCATTCGAATATTAAAAGCATGTTATAGAATTATCAAATGCAGTAAATGACCATAGAAAAATAAATTTGATGCACACATTATTAAGAGACACAAATTGAAATTTATTGGAAGGAAAATTTCAGAAGTTGTTTACAAGAAGGGATCAGTAGAGTTGACTTTACAGCAAGATAATGGTGATAAAAATGTGTTACCCTTTACAAGAAAGCTGGATACTGCAGTAGTGTGTTAGAATGACTTGGACTATCTTCTTCATTTGTACCTATCTTGTTATCGGAATATTTTATTGTTTGGCAATACTATATTAATTTTTGTTATACCATTTTACAGTTAACCATGACAGGGAGAAGTCAGACACGTTTTCTGCCAGCAACTATTCAGCCATCATTGGGAGGCAACGTTTACGTGTTTGCCAACAGCACACCTTCAGAAAATGAACTTTCAGAAGAAGATGTAGAATGTTTTGAACTGAGGCCAAGAGGAAAGGAGAAAATTCGAAGAACTGCATCTAAAGATCGATTGGATGATATTGTATACCTGGTCCGAGAAATACAAGAGGGTGACACCTTGAATGCACTTGCTTTGCAGTACTGCTGTACTGTAAGTGATGATTTGAGTCATAACATAAAGGATTGTTGCAAAGAAGAGGTGGAAGGAATGGTAAAGAAAGCCATAGGTAGAAAATAGTATAGAAAATATCTTAAAATATAGAAGTAAAATATTCTATTAAGTGTAACAGTATCAGGAATTAAGAGTAAGGGAGAATAAACACAAAAGGAGTGGCTGCAAAATAGTTCCCCACTCTGTTTGTATCACTTCCAAATCAGTCAAATGTCAGAAGTAAATTAGATGTGCAAGATAATTTATAATGCTACGTTTTGTAGTATAGTTCTTCCATTAAATATCTCATCAAAATTTATTTCTCCAAAAGTAAATCAGTCCTTCAAATGTGCAATAAAAAAATTGTGAATGTTGTATACATTTTCTGGTTAAATGTGGTAAAATTAAATGACAAAGTTTGTCTCAAATTTTAATTCTAATATCCTTTCAAGAGCATTACTCATGCATTAATTAAATTTATAATAGACATTTCAGCACAGGAAGGCCCATAATGTTTGATAATTCTCAGCCTGCTTTAACACAGTTTTGTGTTCCTGTTTTCTTGCTTCTTCCCCATACCATTAGGACCTTTTCTCTGCATGTATGTATCTACTTCCTTTTAGAATACCAAGCCTGTCTTCACTGCTGCAGCCACTTATGGTTACTTGAATGATGTTCCTGTAATCTTTTCACAGAAAGTTGTCTCCTAATTTCTCCTCTTATATTACCAGTCTTTGCAAGTACCACCACCACCTCAGCACCAAAAGGATAGGCATTAAATGTAGCCTTGGCAGTATCAGCTGTATTGTAAGAAATGAGAAAACGTTCAAAATTTATACTGCTTGTGATGATCTGCCAAACAGTGAATATATTTTGAATATTTATCTTCAATCCTGCCAAATGGTTTGTGCTCATTTGAATAAGTCCTTAGTTATTTAAGTCTGACATAATTGTATTTGTCATCTTGGGTATCATACTGCTAAATCTGTACTGTTTTGGATGTTAGCAATAACTTTTTATAAAAGGGTGTTCAAAGCAACATTTTGTTTTATTTACTAACTCTTCATATCTATCATTCCTATATTTTTGAATTTTGTAGTCCTACATATTATATGTATAATCTGATTTGATTTTCTGTTGACTTTTTTACTTAATCATTATCCTAATTCAAGACTAAATCCCAACAGGTAGTGCTAGTCATTAGTCAAATATGCATGTCATGCTAATAATTGTCATTTGTTTTGTATGTATTTTAAGAGATTTTAAAACAAAAGCTGCATCGAGGATGTGATATTGTGCTTGATCCGATAAAATGAGTGCCTTTTAAAAGTTGACAGTAGGTGACGTTTTACAGCTTTGGAAAGGGTGGAAGGTAAATGAATTGGGGAAGTTAGAAGTTACATAGATGAGTAAAATCGTAAATTCATCAGTGGGACAATTCAGTGGGGGGGGGGGTGTTGAGGGAATGGGGGAGTGCTGGAGGAAGCAACGTGGTACTGCGCATTTTGTTTGACTTCAAACAAATAGGAGCTCTCCTGAAATATGCCATAAACATTCATGTACAAAGTGCCCTGATTTTGACTAGTTCCCAGTCAGCCTATGACTCATTTATTATTAGCTGTTTTCAAATCCTTCCATGGCTTTGTCAATCCAAATTCCAATATCCTCCAACGTCTCAGTCCTCTTGAGAATTATATTCATAGCCAACCAGAAATTTTGTAAATAACTGAATTTATTGGATGTACTTATTGAAGATTTACGGAGGAGTTTAGCTGTTAAATATGATAGGTAACCTAATGGATGTGATGCTGTGCAATTTCTCATGATTTCATGGATGGCAGCACCATTGAATGTTGACTGAAGGACTAGATATTGTGGACCTGATTCCAAAAGAGGATATAGCATAGTGCACATTGGTATGCCCTGTGGTCAGCTCTGAGTGAAGCATGTACTTTATCTCATTTTAATTAGTTGTTACTTTGTTTTTCATACAATTTTAACTGTCTAGAACCAACAGGCAAATTGTGAGGATGTGTGTTATAATTAGCACCAGACCAGTTGGCTTTCCTTCTAAGAAATCCTCTGCTTCACAAGGGTGAAGCATTACACCAAACAAAACATTTTCTTTCTTTTATCTGGTTCTTCTTTCATTTAGTACATATCATTAAATGTCAGTTGTTTAAGCAGTGCAGTAAAGCTTTCATTTGTAAAAATCCTCTCATAGAATAAAATGTCCCTTGGTGCATAGAGGTGTTATCTGAAAAATAAACTGGGAAAGAGCCATGGAATGGTATCAAAATAGGTGTGCAAATGCTTGATTAAAGATTTTTTTTAACCTGTGGCTTTAAAGAGGGAAGTGTGTCAAATGGTTAAGGTCTGGGGAGCGACTTCAGACCCTGGTGTTGACATGGTTGAAGGCATTACTACTGTTGTGGAAAGAAGCAAGTAGGAGTGTGTAAGAAATTCAAGGTGGAGTACGCATTATTCTTGAGAGTCTGAAATCTTGGAGGATATTAAAGTATTGATTAGCGTGGTCATGAAAGATTTTGAACACCAATTATAAATATGAGATATTAGCTGACTGGGAACCAGTCTAAATCAGTGAACGATGTGTCAATCTTGACAGATTTTGGCATGTTTCGGATCAGCTCTTCAAATTAAGAGCCCTGTTTGTTCCAATGTAATGAAAATGCAGTGCCCCATTGCTTTAGCACTTCCCTCTCCCCCCAGCAGCACCACTTCCAATTGTCTTACTGATGTTTTCAATATTTTGTTCATCAGTATCACAACTTTTAACTCAATAATTCATTTCACGTGTAGCCTTTCCTGATCCTTACAACACAAATCCCCTTTCTTCACACACTTTGCTGCCTCAGAACCATTTCCTGCCGGGCAGAGGAATTCAGATTTTGATCTCAAAACAAAGTTACATAGAATTACATAGAAATTGCAGCGAAGTATCAAACCTTTCAGTCCAGCTTGTCTATACAGGTGTTTATGTTCCACTCAAATGCTTCTGCATTGAAATTCATTTGCCAATGTTGTGCCTATCTGCAAGTTTATTAATATCTTACTGTAACTTGTTGCAATCCTCCTCAGTTTAAACTATCCCTTCCAATTTGGTACCTTCAACAAATTTGGAAATTGTGCTTTTGATTCCAAAAAAAATCTATGGACCCAACACGGACTCTGTGGGCATCTACTTCCCACCTTGTCATTATGAACAGCTACTCTTTATTATGACTTCTGGTTTCTGTCTTTCAACTAAGTATCAATTCTGTTTATTGCACATCCTCCTGATGTTACTCATTTGCCTATTGTGTGGTACCTTATCAAAGACCTTTTAGAAACCAAGATATATTAAAAGTATTGCATTACCATTATCCAATCTCCCTCTTCACAATTCAGTGGGGTTGGTCAAGCAAGGCTTTGCATTTTGAAGTCAACATTTGGTATGCGGTGAGAATCTACTCTGAAAAAAATATTTTAGTTCCAACGGTACAGCTATACAAGGATGATGCAATAAAAGTGATGAAAGTCATTTTCCGTCCTCCATAGTGAATGCAGGGTGATAGAACCCGAGATTTTAATCTCTTGATTCAAGAAAATGATAGTCAAACTGCAGACCAGATACACAGTCAAATAGCAGGAGAAGGCCACGTGACATCGAAGACTGGCATCACAGGTAGATGGAGTCATACAGAGAACTTTTGGCACTTTCGCCTTCCTAAATCAGGGTACTGAGTACGTGAGTTGGGATGTTATGTTGAAGTTGTACAATACATCGGTGAGGTCGAATTTAGAGTACTGTGTGCAGTTCTGGTCACCTACCTACAGGAAAGATATAAATAAGCTTGAAAGAGTGCAGAGAAATTTTACAAGAATGTTGCTGTGACTTGAGGACCTGAGTTACAGGGAAAAGTTGAATAGGTTAAGACTTTATTCCCTGGAGCGCAAGAGAATGAGGGGAGATCTCGTAGAGGATTACAAAATTAGGAGGGGTATCGATAGGGTGAATGCATGCAGGCTTTTTCCCCTCGGGTTGGGTGACACTAGAACTAGAGGACATGGGTAAAAGGTGAAATATATAAGGGGTATCTGAGGGGGAACTTCTTCACACAGAGGGTGGTGTGAGTGTGGAATGAGCTGCCAGCGGAAGTGGTGGATGTGGGTTCAATTGTAACATTTAAGAGAAGTTTGGATAGGTACATGGATGGGAGGGGTTTGGAGGGATATGGTCTGGTGCAGGTAGATGGGACTAGGCAGGTTGGCATGGACTAGATGGGCCAAAGGGCCTGTTTCTGTGCCGTAGTGCTCTATGACTTGCTCCATAATTCATTTAAAATTGTGCTTAATCCGATCTGGGCTTCCACTTTCCTGACTGTGGAAACATTCTGGCTTTCTGCACTGGATCAAAGTAAATCAATAGAAAGCTAAAAATCTGATAAACAAAAAAAAACTAAAAACCTGATTTAAAATCCTGATATAAGAAAACAATGCTGTTGCTTGGCTGAGATAGAAATATACTTTGAAGCGACTCACTGCGTTGATGTTAGAACGGCATTTTAATTGCCATCATAGTTTTACTGTCCTGTTGGTAGAGTGAATGCATCAACAAAATATCTTCCTATGAATAGCTCCTCAAAAATTAAATATTATTTCCGCAGTTTGACTGCTCTTCTGATCAATTATATTTTTCAGGTTGCAGATATCAAGAGGGTTAATAACCTCATCAATGACCAGGACTTCTTCGCTCTCAGATCTATTAAGATTCCTGTGAAAAAGATCACTTTACTGGGTGAGAAGCACAGTCCCGTTGCATCGAGACTGGTTCCACGTGTAGCCTTGGAATCCAATGCACAGTTTCAGGAATTTAAAACGGGTGTAGAATCTTCTTCAAATGAAAATGCTGACAGCTTTCTCAGAGAAGTTGATAGAGACATAGAAAGGATAGTAAAATCTAATGACAGTACTCGGGAGCATTTAAATGAGGTGGTTTCGGCTTTATCTACACAACCATTTTATCAAGCAGCAGATCGCAAAGTCGTGCCAAGGAAAGATCCCCATTATGGAGCTGATTGGGGCATGCGCTGGTGGAATGCAGTGATGATAATGTTAGTGGTTGGGATTGTCACACCGTTGTTTTATTTACTCTACTATGAAGTTCTGGTAAAGGTTGAGACAAGCCATCATTCTACCATGGAATCAACAAATCTGCCTGTTACTCAGACTGTGCAGCAGGAGCCAAAACCTAACAGTAAAATTGATCCCATGAAAAGGACTAAAATAGGTTCAGAGGAAGCTCTGGAGCATGTGAATTCAAAAATTCAGCTGTCTGTCACCTGACATCGATCACCTCACACAATGTTTCTGTCCTGTGCAAAGGCTTACCAGCTGTATCCTATAACGTCCGATTATAATGTGGAGGAACTGGGAAAATTGCATCATGTTATAAATTTTCATATTTTCTACTCAAGTAAAGAGAAACAACATTTGTAGAATGGTTGATAGGTCACCAAAACTTGCCTTCCAATGTTATGGGATAACCTTACAAAAAATGACACTGATACATAATTGGCTGAATTTAAAGGGAGTGTCAGTTTAGGCTCGAGTCATGAGACGCATCATTGTAGTATTTCTGGTTGTAAGCAGCAACATTGTGACATCAGCCAATCTTCATTTCAATAATTGCAATGTGATCCTGATCAGCATGATGTACTTTTCTCAGCCAGGCTTTTTGTGGTTCAGTTGTATTCTAGCGTGAGAATACATTAACTAATAAATTATATCCTCATCCCTGGTATGGTAAAGTATAAATTGATTTAAAATGCCAAAGCTGACATCCAGTGTCAGAAATTATGCATTTAGCTTTATTCCCACCTCCATATTCTTTAAACCTTGAGTGGTACCTTAGTGGTAGCACATTGATTTTCAGTAGTATAGAATGATTACACCACTATAGCTACAGGAAAAGCAGCATAGAAATATTCTAAATGTCAGAGGACCACATCTTGTCTTACATTCAACTGTTCATATAAAGTGATTCTGCCTGAAAGTAAGTTTTAATATAAAGTATATTTATTGACTGTTAAAATACCATAGTTGAAGACGTGTTTATTCTGTTAATATTGAGGCTGTTGAAGGTTAACATTTTATGTAATGGTTTTTGATTCTTAAAGCTTTAAAGAAATTATATTCTTTATATTCTTTAACTTTTAAAATAAAAACTGAAACCTCTTGATGCACTGTGATTTCAGATTTGTATTCAGATTATGATATTTAGTTTGGGACAATTATACATTGAGTAAACAAAGTAGCCCCTGTTAGTGGGATCACACCCTACAATACTCTCCACCATTAATCTGCAGCGGTTTGCAAACTTAGTATGAGAGCTAATTTTCAAAGAACTGGTGACAAAGAAGTGGCAATCCTGGCCGCTGTCTGTAAGGAGTTTGTATGTTCTCCCTGTGGCTGTGTGAGTTTCCTCTGGGTGCCCCGGTTTCCTCCCACATTCCAAAGACGTACGGGTTAGGAAGTTGTGGACATGCTATGTTGGTGCCGGAAGCGTGGCGACACTTGCAGGCTGACCCCAGAACACTCTACGCAAAAGATGCATTTCACTGTGTGTTTCGATGTACGTGTGACTAATAAAGATATCTATATCTAATCTCGGTTCTAGTATTCCCCTTGGGAAGGGAGGGGTTAAGGGTCCCCTGATCTTATCTGACTTGAAGGATTAACGGAAAGATCAGGAATGTTTTTAAGGTTCTCACCCAGCTGAAGTGTAATGCACCTAAATTCACTCAGCATATCTTCATTGCCACAACAGGCCCCACTTCAGCCAAACAAGCAGGAATTAAGTTTTGAAGTGGCAAGTACTATCAGTAATAAGGTAATTGGACAGCAGCCTTCACAAAACATGGGTACAGATAAGACCATTTAAACCTGAGCACGTGCATCTTGGGGTAATCTGAACTCACCAAGAAATCAGTAAACCAGCACAAACCATGGAATTGTCCTCTAAACACACTTTTTCCTACAGAAAGAACGGTAGAAACTGGTTCTTTAAAGCAGAACAGATTGCCCTAGTGCATGAGACACAAGAGACTGCAGAAGCTGGAATCTGCAGCAATAAACACCCTGCCAGAGGAACTCAGTGGATTGAGCAGCAACTATGGGAGTAATTGCTTCCTCCCACAGATGCTGCCCAACCTGCTGAGTTCCTCCAGCAGATTTGTTTGTTGTCCTAGTGCATGAGTTTATGTAAGATACTTCTGTTGTGAGTGAGAAAACAGATTCGATGGGTCTCAAGAGCAAGAACCAATGGTCAGGTGTGCGCTGATGGGTGGGGCGGGGCCAAACCTTGATTGGCAGTGGTGTGTCTTCCGACCAGGTCGTGGGCAGTGCTGTCATCTGACCAGGTAGGGGACAGTGGTGTCACGTGACAACCATGACCCGCCACAATACGACTTACCAGTGAAAAATCTGACTGGGTGCATCCACGTGCTGTTCATGTTATCAATGTGGATAGTTCCCATTTCTGTCTTAATGGATGATAAAGATGCAACCTTTTTTTGTTGAATATTCAGTTGAGCTGGGAATACATGGCATTCGTAAACTTTGGGACACTTGATTGTCTGTATTAGTCATCCATCTGTGTCTTTTTGTTTATTCTATGGAAGTGGAGGACACGCCCATCGTAATTTGCTGGGCACGCTTTTCTGCTGGCCTTTCCTTCATCTATGTTCTTTTGTCAACGTTCTAACTCTCTAACCGCTGTCATTTACTCATTGACCACATAACCTCGTTTACAGGTTTTGCCCTTTCAGAGACAAGCCTCCTCTAACAAACTTTTCTCCTCTCCAGGAGATACAAGAGACTGCAGATGCTGGAACCTGGAGCAACACACAAGACACTGGAGGAACTCAGTGGGTCAGGCAGCATCTGTGGAAGGAAATGGACAGTCGATGTTTCTGATCGAAACCCTTCGTCTGGACTGGATGACAGATGCTGCCTGACCCGCTGAGTTCCTCCAGCATCTTCTTCCCAGTTCTGACTTGAGACGTTAACTGTTTCTCTTCCTGCAGATGTGGCCTGACCGGCTGAGTATTCTCAGCACTTTCTGTTTTATTTTCCAGCATTTGCAGTTCATTGATTTTCACTACATGGTATTACTTTGTTTTCTGATTTGAAGAGACACTCTGCTGTCATTAGGCTACCTGACAAAGTTCCAAGACGTCACTTCAGAAATCTTCCAAAGTCTTAAGAGTGACCTATAACTGACAGCATTTAACTGTTGGGAACTTCCTGCAATGGGACCTCAGTATTCACACTGCTGGTATCAATCTGTTGAAATGGTGATGGCTGGGCATGCAAGATGGATTGGGGATCTTGGCAGAAGGCACAGACAAGGCCATCTCAGGAGAACCTTCTCCCACACATTCTTCTTGAACACTACATCTTACCCAGACCTCCTCAATGAACAGTGTCCTCACAGATTTGGGTTTTCCGAGACTATCATCAATGAAATATGTGAATTTCTGTGTGAGGAATTTCAGCCATCCTGTTGTGTTTGATCAGTCAAATGAACTGTGTCAGTGTTTATTAACTGCTGACAAAATGATGCAAATCCAACCCCTCCACTAATTGTCACTCTTCTAAGCCTACTTAATACATGAAAATGGTTATCCAAGGATCCAGTGCTTAAATACTTTATTTGCAACAGTCAGATATTAGTATATTACAACAGTTGATTCAGTTTACATCATGGAAACAAATTTATTATTAATAGTCACTCTAAATAATAATTATAAGATATTCAGATATTTCATATTGTTGGTAAACTTTATATAAACACCAATAATTTATTAGGCACAAGGTATGCAATGTACTATATAAAATCAAAGGCAAATAAGCTATTTTCTTCAAGGACAAAAGAATTAAAAATGTTCAGGCAAAATTATACTGCACTTTCTTCAAGTTTAATCACAGTAATTTTAGTCCCAGTCACATCACATTTTTCCATCCACAAATTTGTTCAATGCACATGTGCAGATTTATGTTGGAAGAGGGAATTAAACTGAAACATACCATGTTTTATTCAAAAGATAACTAACAGTTAGCAGTTGAAAGTACACCTTCAAAAAAAGTTATCAATTCTAATTGAAGTTTGTAATCCAAAAATGAATGTGGGAAAAAGACATCATCAGTGAGTCCCCCCCCCCCCCCCAGTATAATTTTCATCCAAAATGTATCCAATAACTCAAAAATGAATTATTTTGACCCTTAGTACATTTGTTGTTCAAAAGGCCCTGTCACGCTTTCCTAGAAGACAATCTTAACTACATTTCAAAAGTAATTGTTGTTTGGAGCATACTTTGGAACATCACATTACCACAACTTTCTGTGGCTGAGAACAAAACACGAGCAATTAGTTTTCAAAACAGGAAGGCAAACAATAAGAAGTGAGCTTCTGAAGTGGACTGAATATTGGGTAAACATAAGAAAATAAATGCTGATCCTAAATGGAAATGCATTAACAACTCAAGGGATAGCCATATGTAGTAGTGCTTGGGACAGTTTGATGCATTTAACATTGGGAAATAAGACTTGAAGAGAATTACTTAGGGAAGTGGACTGTTTTTTTTTGAAAAATGGTTTCTAAGACATTGCTTCTAATGCAATTTATAGACAATTGCACAGAAAATGTGATGTGAAGCTGGAGATTTGAATTACTCAAAGTCATACCTGTGCAGTCATAATTTAAGAGGTAGGTTACATGCCTGGGCATTGAAGGCAGTTGGCTCTGTAAACGTGATTGCATTTCTTTATAATATTCCTCATTTGATAATGGTTTTCAACTACTGTGAATAGCTGAAGCACTCCTAAGTAAAGTTTCAGTCAGAATGAATCAGTCTTATTCAAACCTAACATGAAGTTCATTAAACCAAAATGTGAACTGTTTCTTTCTCCGCAGATACCGGCTGGCCTGCTGCAAATTTCCAGCATTTTCTGTTTTTATTCAAACCTATTGCTTTGGTCATTCATTCATGCCAGTGAAGTCAGAACCAGCAAAGAGAGCAGATACATTCTAGCACCAAAAATAGTACACGTCCATCGACATGATTTTAAGATTCATAAATACCGAGGATTGCTTTAAAAATAATTAATAAAATTGCTGCTCAAACCTGTCAGCTTCCAACTTGCATATGACGATATTTTAACATGCTTCTCTGAAGTATTTTTCTTCAATAAAAATAATTTTTGCAACATATTTTTCTCACAAGTGCATAATTATATAATGGTACATCAATGCTAGCCCAATAAACAAGATCTATTACCATCAATTTACTATCCAATGAACGTCTGAGGTGCCTAGATCTGATCTATGCTCATTTTAGCCTCATCGCAACCCTTTTATCTTCATTGTAAACAAGATTTTTTGTTATTTGATTTCCTTTGCAAGTCCAAAACAGGATTTTGCAATGACCTGAGGAATGTTAAAACAACATTGTTGAACAGTTTCACAGTGTTTTAAATACACCGAATGCCTGACACTGCTAGTATGTAGCTTCATCCATGTTATCGTCACTAGCTGCATCATCATCTCCATCCTCAAAGTATGATGCAATGTAGTCATTTTCCTAAAAGGCAAATAAAGTGACTTCAGATGGAGTTTTCCCAAGATTACAAAGAACATGTACTAACTCCATGCTGCAAATGCTAGCAAGCATGCTGTAAACACCAGTAAGAACTGCATTATCTTACAATTAGGGCCATAAATTGCCATAATTTTAATGTTTATGAATTATATCCAAGTAATCGGTTTAAATGAATGCTAGAAACATTAAATATTATACCTCTTCAAACTCCTCCTCATTGTACTCTTCATCCTCCGCATCCTCCTCTTCTTTCTCCTTCTCTTCAGTTTCTTCATCAGATTTATTTTCTGTATCTTTCTTCTCTAGAACCTACAAGAACACTTATTTTCAGTCTAAGGAAATTGAACCCACACTGTTACACAAGGAATAATTTACCTCCTTAACGTTAAAGATAGCTAGAAATTTTCAGATCCAAACAAAGCAAAGCCAACAGGATATTGCAAATTTTATACAACTGGGCTCTTTATCTAGACATGCCTATTGCAGGGTACAGACAACAGAGAAGACAGCCGAGGTTCAGAGAACAAAGGCAATTCATTTAACCGGCAAAGGCAGACCTGGGTTCCATGGAGCTCCAGTGCTAAATTACATACTTCACAAGGATTAGTCCTGAGCATCAATAGGGACTTTAAGCTGTCACTTATTTACTCGACTATTGTTCATTACAAATGGTCTGACTGCTGAACAAAATCTAGTGCTGAAGTTTTCTCAATGAATACAACAGTTCATTCATGGAAAAGAGACGATGGCAAATGAGGACTGGCAGATAACAGCTCGGTGGAGGCAGGGAATGTGGGAAAATATTATGAAAGGAATGTGGAGCCTTTTCTGCAGCCCTGACCAGGAGTACTCTGCTGGTAAAAAGAATAGATGGAATAGATTCTGGAAAAGATGTGGGAAAAGCAAACAGTAAAGCCACAGTCCACTGTGGAACAAATGAAGTAAGGAAGAACAGTACACATTTTGCAAAGGAAAATTAAAGAGTCAGATCTTAAAATTAAAAATGGGGAACCAAAATAAATAACCTTTAGATTATTCCTGGTGCCACAGCATGAGGTCAGTTATAAACTGCAAGAGGAGAATGTAACTAATTTAACAAATTTATGGCAGAGAAGCTCTAGACATAAAATAACATTTACAGATGCACCAAATAGTTTTACTTTTTAAATTATTAAATTGAGATTATCCAAATTTTACAATTAGAGTGGATTAGAATTTGTAAGGCACTTAAAACAACATGGTGGTCTGAGTCTGGGTAGATGTAAAGAAATGTAACGTTGGTGTGGATTGGGAGCCCCAGAGATCAGAATGAGTATGTGTGGCAGGTTTTCTTCCTGGAAACATATGGATCTGCAACCTCACCTCCTCCCGTTTCCATACAGTCTGCATTCTAACACTCTAAAAGAGGTGATGCAGACATTTTGGATGCAATAGTGACGATTTTCCAAATTTCCCTTGATTCTAGAGCAAACCCTACAGATTGGAAGGGAGCAAATATAAAACTACTACCTAAGAAAATTAGGAGAGTAAATAGGGAACAAAAGACTAATTAGCTTGACACCTATCATCTGCAAAATGTTCAAACTCATCATTAAAGATGGAAGAGCAGGGTTCTCAGAAAATCATATGATTGGGTGAAGTCAACATCGTTTTATGGAAAGGGAGAAAAATTTGACAAATTTAAAAGGGTGCAACTAGCAGGGTACCACTCAAAATACTGTTACGTAAAATAAGGGCTCATGTCAATAGTTATAAAACGGAAATATGGAATAAATGGGTTACTTTTAGATTGGCAGGCTATTTTAGTGGAGTGTTACAAGGATTAGTTCTGGGCTTTGAGTATTTGTTAATTTCAGATATTTTTAAAAGGTGAATGAAGGTTCACAAACTACCACAGTGGCATTCGTACTCTTAATGGGTGGATTATCATACCAGCACCTGGAGTATGAGTCAAGTAATATTAGGTGCAAGTCATTCGTTATCCCATGGGACTGCCTAAGAAGAACGTAGCCACATATCACCAAACTCCTGGTAGATGCTTTGCTGTCGGTCTATCTTATCCACTGCATTTTAATGAACTTTGTTTTGCAGGCAACTTCTGAGATCAATGGCTTTCCATAAATCACTTTTAGCTTAATTAATTGATTGATTGATTGATTGATTGATTGATTGATTGTGTGGGCGAAGGTTTAGAATGCTTCAGATAACTACAAAAAGCTGAAATCAAGATGGTAAAATTACAAATCACAGGTGCTAATAAACCTGATTCTGATACTCACCTCCAGTTTCTGGATTATGTCCTCATTAGATTTGTCAACCACAACTTTTGGACTATTCATTTTAGAGACTGAGGGTACATCTGTACCAGTTTCTGCAAAAAAAATGGAATGTAGAAAAAAATAATTAGCAGTCTGTTCCATGAAGATTTAAAATCAGTCAAAACTATAGCTACCCCAAGAATGAAAGCTGCACTGCTATTTGATATAGCACTCTCTAATAAACCCTTCTCATGAGCAGTCAATCTTATTGTTCCCTTAGCTCTAAATACTGCTTATTCGTGACATTCACTTCTTTGCTGCCAAGGAAATGCTAATAACTACAATAAGCAATGAAGAAGTACTTCGGAATGATAATCAGTTCCAACAACTGAAATTGTTATGTCTCAAATGCATTTAAAACAGTGACTCATGGGAAGTGTCACGAACCAGCAACAAAAGAAACACACTGTGCATGATTCAGTGTTAAAAACTATTTTATTAATCACTACTTATGATAATACGTAAAATAAAAGTAAAAATGTTAGTATGTTAGAATTCAAGAATGTTAAACCTCGAACGTTAACCCCAAAACTAAACTCGTCGTGTGTGTGTGTGACAAAGTCCAAAACTCCCAGTTCCTGAATGGTTCTTAAAGTTCAGTTCCGCAAGCCATAAGGTGAAACATGAGCAAGGGCTTCTTCAACAACCACCGTTGTCTGAAGATAAGATGTAGATGTAGAAAAACATAGAGAGAGAGTACATACGAAATCCAAATGTTCCACGATGGAACCCAAACGACACTTCAGTGTTTACTCGGTAGTGACTTCCTCACCCCGAAAAGCATCCGAATCGTGGTCGTCCACACACAAATACCTGTTTCCTTCTACAGGTCAGCAACAAAGTGAACTCCACCGGATTACTTCCAACTTCCATACATGGATTTCAGTGGCAAACACAGTTATTGTTTCTCATCCATCGATAGAGAAAACAAGCAGGCTGGTGTCTCTCTCCCTTCTCTCTCTCTCTTCTTCTTACTTCTTCAACAACGTCATTACGTCCTTTATCTTCTATTGACGTAAGCACGCCCCACACACACATACATACACTCTCTATCTTAAAGGGACTTTCACTGAGTCCGTAACACCTCCCACCTAAAAAAAAAATTTTCCCAAGAAAATTTTAACCGCGCATACAGTTAGTAATGTTAATAATTATCATGCTACACAACTACAGACTATCAGATTAGTACAGATACATGTTTCCCATTTAACATCAGGAAAGACAATCAGCAATCACATTATCTTTGCCTTAATGTGAGTTATCATGAGATCAAACTCTTGCAAAATTAAACTCCAGTTTAACAGCCTTCTGTTCTTGTTTTTGACTCGGCTCAGAAACACCAATGGGTTATGATCTGTATACACAGTCAATGGTTTCTGAGCGGTGCAAACATATACACTGAAATGTTGCAAGGCTAAAACAAGCGACAGTAATTCTTTCTCTATGGTGGAATAATTCTTTTGATGCTCATTAAATTTCTTTGAAAAGTAAGCTACAGGATGGTCAATATCATCAAGGTCACCCTTCTGCAACAACACAGCTCCTGCAGCTTCATCACTGGCATCTACTGCTAATGAAAATGGCTTTTCAAAGTCAGGTGTTCTGAGCACAGGATGGTAGCATAAAATGGCTTTCAGCTTCTCAAATGCTTCTTGACAGGAATCTGTCCAAACAAACTTTACTCCCTTCTTCTGAAGATTAGTTAGGGGAAGAGCAATATCAGCAAAATTTTTACAAAATTTTCGATAATATCCAACCATTCCCAAAAATCTTCTAACAGTCCTCGTACCTGTGGGAATAGGGAACTCAGATATTGCTTGAACTTTTGCCAGAACAGGAGCTTGCTTGCCTTGACCTACAACATAACCAAGATACGTCACAGTGGCATGGCCAAATTCACTTTTAGCCAAGTTAACTGTAAGGTTAGCCTTGGAAAGTCTTTCAAACAACCTTTCTAACGCAGAGATGTGATCTTCCCAAGTATCATTCCCAGTCACTAAGTCGTCAATGTAGGCATCTGTATGTTTTAACCCATGAATCACTGAATTAATCATTCTTTGAAATGTTGCCGGAGCATTTTTCATTCCAAATGGCAAAACATTGTATTCATACAATCCAGAAGGGGTTACGAAGGCTGAAATCTCCCTTCCTCTATCTGTTAATGGGACACACCAGTACCCTTTTAATAGGTCAATCTTTGTAAGAAATTTTGCCTTTCCCACTCTGTCTATGCAATCATCCACCCTAGGAATAGGGTAAGCATCTGACTTTGTTACAGCATTCACTTTCCTGTAATCTGTGCAAAATCTAACAGTTCCATCAGGTTTAGGTACAATAACACAGGGCGAACTCCAATTTGAAGTAGAATGTCTAATAATATCATTTTCCAACATGTATTTTATTTCCTGATCAACAAGTTTACTTTTTTCCACATTCATTCGATATGGGTGTTGTTTGATTGGTTTTGCATCCCCAACATCAACATCGTGGGTAATTATCGATGTTCTGTTTGGAACATCTGGGAACAGATTTTTAAATTTTTAAATTTTAAAATTAATTCTCTCATCTGTTGTTTTTGTGAAACTTGTAAATGGTCCAACTTCGTTTCAAGGTTCTCCAGGATATTTTGGTTTTTTAGTTTTGATGGAACAATATTTGGTCTAAATTGGCCTTCCTCAACATCAACATCAGGCATTCTAGAAACAACCTTTACATCATCCACCAAGGCCACAACTGAATCCCTCTCATAATAAGGCTTTAGCATGTTTACATGACAGAGTTGTGTTTTCTTGCATCTATCTGGTGTTTTGATTATATATGTTAGATCAGTCACTCGAGATTCAATAACATAGGGTCCAGAAAAACGAGATTGCAAGGGATTATTTTGGCTAGGGAAAAATACCAACACCTTTTGCCCCACTGCGAATGTCCTAGGCCGAGCACGTCTATCAAAATATGTCTTCATTCTTATCTGGCTTGTTTTCAGATTCTCTCTCGCTAGCTGGCAGACTCTCTCCAACCGAGTTTTAAATTTTTGGACATGGGGAGGTCTCCATTTCCTCATTAACACTCCATTTTTGACATAGTATCCAATTGGCACTTTTTTAATCTCCTCATATGAGAGTGCTTTTTCTTTCAATTCTGTTAACTCAGGGTCCTTTGTCTGTTCCACCATAAAATCCTTCCTTGACAAAGACAAATCTTTAAATTCAGGCTCACTATAAGGATGTTGATCCTCCAGTGAAGACAGAAAAGTCTCAGATAAGGTATCAAAATTTTCTTCCTGTTTAGGACTGTCACAAGGAACTACATCAGACTGCACCGGACTGTCTGTCTTGGCTAATTCTTTAGCTCTAGCTCGAGTCACCGCACATGATGGGTAAACATCTGAATCATCCTCAGACTCATCAATCCTTGGTTTGGTTGTTAACCGTACCACAGGATCACTTTCTCCATTTGCAAGGTCATTTCCCAATAACAAAGAAACTCCTTCCACTGGCAAACTAGGTCTTATCCCTATCTCGACTGGTCCTTCTACGAACTTTGACTTTAAAATCACCCTGTGAAAAGGGACAGACGTGGTCTCACCTGTAACGCCTCGTACTAGATTTACTTCACCAGTGTCACTTTCTTCACCAAAATTTAAAACACTGTCCAGCAAGAGAGATTGATTAGCCCCAGTATCTCTAAGAATTTTCACTGGCACCTGGGGTGACTCATCATTCAGTGAAACAAAACCCTCTGATACATACGAACGGAATTCCTTTCTCACCTCTTCCAACTTTTCCGCTTTTCCCTCTTGCAAGGACTGATCTTTAACAGCATCTCCTAAACCTTTTTGATTTTTAATTGCCTGAAAGCAAGCATTGGGCCCAGCTTCCTTCTTTTTCTTCAAAAGGGCACAATTAGATATCACGTGGCCAGGTTTCCTACAGTAATAACAAGTACGCTCAACAGGTTTCTCCAGCCCTGGCTTCTTTTCATCTTTTCCTTTTTGATTACCTCCCAATTTAATCTCTGGTTTACCTGGATTGTCTTTGTAACTCTTTTGAAAGGTTTTAGGTTGTCCCCATTTGGATTTATGGGTTAAAGCATAATCATCTGCCAACCTAGCAGTTTCTTGTAAAGTTTCCACTGCCTTTTCATTTAAATATGTTGTTAATTCAGCTGGAACACATCTTTTAAAGTCCTCCACCAGTATCAATTCTTTCAATTTATCATAATCCCCATCTACATTTTTAGCCAGGCACCATCGTTCAAAACATATTTTCTTTCCATTGGCAAATTCCATATAAGTCTGATCTGTAGATTTCCTCAAGTCTCTGAATTTTTGTCTATAAGCCTCAGGGACCAATTCATAGGCCTTCAAAATAGCTTGTTTTACCTTGGTATAATCAGCTGCATCCTCAGCAGACAAAGCAGAATAAGCTTTTTGAGCTTTACCTTTAATCACACTCTGTACCATAAGAGCCCATCCTTTCCTTGGCCAAGTTGAACTCACAGCAACCTTTTCAAAATGTTGGAAATACTGATCAACCTGATCTTCCTCAAAAGGAGGGACTAATCGAACCTCCCTGCTGGCTGAAAAACCATCATCAGAATCAGATTCCAAACTCTTTCGCTTCATTTTTAACTCATGCTGCCTCTGTTTTTCCTTCTCCTCTCTATCCAGCTCCATCCTCCTCAATTCCATCTGCTTCATTGCTAGATCAGCCTCTATCTTCATCCGAGTTAGCTCTCGTTCAGCCTCTAATTTCTTTTGTTCTCGTTCAGCCTCTATCTTTAACTGGGTTTGCTCTTGTTCGGCCTCTATCTTTGCCAGCTGCACCTGTGCCTCAGAAATTGCTATTTCACTTCCAGGAAACTGTTTTAACACTTCCTTCTCAAACACCTTCTTTTCCACATAATGGCCAGCTATCAGTCTCTGAATATCTGCCTTTCTCATAGACTGCTTTACTTCTGTAAGGTTTAGCCTTGTAGCAATCTTTATCAAATCATCCTTTTTCGCCACCTCCAATCCCTTTTGGCTTGGTGACTCCAAAAATGCCTTAATATCCATTGTTGCTGGTTTCCACACACACAAGCCAATTAAAAAGAATTTATCAGACCTCCCTCAAAAATCTTTGGATTGAATCTCGAACAAATTTCGTCAATCTGGGGTACAATCCCAGACGACACTCGTTAACCTTGGGAACGATCCCGGACGAATCTTGTTAACCTTGGGAACGATCCCGGACGAGCCCCCAATTTTGTCACGAACCAGCAACAAAAGAAACACACTGTGCATGATTCAGTGTTAAAAACTATTTTATTAATCACTACTTATGATAATACGTAAAATAAAAGTAAAAACGTTAGTATGTTAGAATTCAAGAATGTTAAACCTCGAACGTTAACCCCAAAACTAAACTCTTCGTGTGTGTGTGTGACAAAGTCCAAAACTCCCAGTTCCTGAATGGTTCTTAAAGTTCAGTTCCGCAAGCCATAAGGTGAAACATGAGCAAGGGCTTCTTCAACAACCACCGTTGTCTGAAGATAAGATGTAGATGTAGAAAAACATAGAGAGAGAGTACATACGAAATCCAAATGTTCCACGATGGAACCCAAACGACACTTCAGTGTTTACTCGGTAGTGACTTCCTCACCCCGAAAAGCATCCGAATCGTGGTCGTCCACACACAAATACCTGTTTCCTTCTACAGGTCAGCAACAAAGTGAACTCCACCGGATTTCTTCCAACTTCCATACATGGATTTCAGTGGCAAACACAGTTATTGTTTCTCATCCATCGATAGAGAAAACAAGCAGGCTGGTGTCTCTCTCCCTTCTCTCTCTCTCTTTCTCCTTCTTCTTCTTCTAACTTCTTCAACAACGTCATTACGTCCTTTATCTTCTATTGACGTAAGCACGCCCCACACACACATACATACACTCTCTATCTTAAAGGGACTTTCACTGAGTCCGTAACAGAAGTAATTGCTTGCTGAACCAAGATCAAAAAGATGAAGAGTAAAATAAATTATGATATTAAAAGGGGCTGTCTATTTTCCTTTTGTCATTTATGTAGCATTCATTAACAGTCAGAAGACCAAATACTACCAACTAAAGTTACTCGGTCACGTGCAAAACATAAGCATACGATTTCAAGCTCTTCATGTTTGATCTTATTCTTGTAAGGAAATAGAAAACATTCAAAATGAAAATAAAATAAAAAAGACAACTTTAACAACTGTGGTCTTTAATTCCACCAGCCACTTGTTCTTGTGTAATATTGTGCAGGCACAGTAGTGTAGCAGTTAGCGCAACCCTATAACAGCACCAGTGACCCCGGTTCAATTCCGGCCGCTGTCTGTAAGGCATTTGTACGTTCTCCCCGTGTCTGCGTGGGTTTCCTCCAGGTGCTCTGGTTTCCTCCCACATTCCAAAGACGTACGGGTTAGGAAGTTGTGGGCACGCTGTGATGGCACCGGAAGCGTGGTGACACTTGCGGGCTGCCCTCAGAACACTCTACGCAAAAGATGCATTTCACTGTGTGTTTCAATGTACATGTGACTAATAAAGATATCTTACCTTAACTTAATCAGGTATTTTAAATATATTGCCTAAAGAAAGCCACCTGCTACAAGATTCCTTTTTCTGAATATGGTAAATACTGCTGATGTTTCAGTGAAGCCAACATGGTTCATCAGTAAAATGGCCTCTTATTATTTGAAATATTGTGCCTCGAAGTCTGCAAGGCCAAAGATTCAGCCTCCTGATTAACACCTTCCTCTCCTTCAGCTAATAAATCAATGCTCCTAGTGTTGTTGTAGAACATTACAGCACAGTACAGACCCTTCGGCCCATGATGTTGTGCTAACCTTTAACCTACTCTAAGATCAATCTAACCATTCCCTCCCACATGCCCCTCCATTTTTCTATCATCCATGTGCCTATCTAAGAGCCTCTTAAATGTCCTTAATGTATCTGCCTCTACCAGCACCCCTGGCAGCTCGTCCCACGCACCCACCACTCTGCGTAAAAATCTTACCTCTGATATCCCCTCCAATCACCTTAAAATGATGCCCCCTTGTGTTAGCCATTTCCACCCAGGAAAAAGTCTCTGACTGTCCACTCGATCTATGCCTCTTATCATCTTGTACACCTCTATCAGGTCACCTCTCATCCTCCTTCTCTCCAAAGAGAAAAGTCCCAGCTCACTCAACCTATTCCCATAAGACATGCTCTCCAATCCAGGTAGTATCCTGGTAAATCTCCTCTGCACCACTTCTAAAGCTTCCACATCCTTCCTATAGTGAGGCGACCAGAACTGAACACAATATTCTAAGTGTGGTCTAACCAGGGTTTTTTTGGAGCTGCAACATTACCTTGCGGCTCTTGAGCTCAATCCCCCAGCTAATGAAGGCCAGCACACCATACGCCTTCTTAACAACCCCATCAACCTGCTCAGCAACTTTGAGGGATCTATGGACGTGGACCCCAAGATCCCTCTGTTCCTCTACACTGCTAAGAACCCTGCCATTAACCCTGTATTCTGCCTTCAAAGCTGACCTTCCAAAGTGAATCACTTCACACTTTTCCAGGTTGAACTCCATCTGCCACTTCTCAGCCCAGCTTTGCATCCTATCAATGCCCCTTTGTAACCCTCAACAACCTTCTACACTATCCACAACCCCACCAAGCTTCATGTCATCTGCAAACTTACTAACCCACCCTTCCCAACCCAAAAGTCACATTATGTACTCTCTAAATTTTCATAACCAAGAATGATTTAGTTCCACCACCACTGACCGAGTTGGCCAAGTCTTGAAAGACATTGCTGTCAGACTGGGCCTCCTGCATGGAGTTAGTGGACACCACCAGGGTTAAACCGACTTGAACACTTCCTCATCACTCAACCAATGACAATAAGAACCTTGATAGATGTGACCACCACACACAGTGCCTGTGGAGATGAAGTCCCATCTTCACAATGAGGACACTCTCCATTGTGCTGTGTGCATTGCAATTGCAGTAAATGGGATATTCTCAGAACAGACTGAGCACTTCAAAACCCTGCTCCCATGAGGAACAGTAGATCATCAGCAATATACACCATCACAATCTGTAACCTCATTGCCCAGTACATCCCTCACACCACCATTACTATGAGGCGAGGAGAAAACAACACTGGTTTGATGAGGAGCACAGAGGGACATGCTGGGAGCAGTAGTCACACTACAAAATGAGACAATACGGTGAAGCTGCAACACAAGGCTACATATGTGGTAGAGAGAAGACAACATAAAATAGACAGTTAGGTAATCCTGCAGTCAACAGATCGACTTAAAGTGGTGCAGTCTTGCTACATTTAGTTGTGATTGGTTAGTGAAGGACAAATCCAGTCAGGTCACTCTCAAATCATGGGTGGTAAGTTGTAATCGACAGCTACTGTGTCAGTTACTCATCTACAATATGCTCATTGATGCCCACTTTGGTTTCATCAGGACCATTCGCTCCAGACCCCATCGCAGCCCAGATTCAAACGTGGATCAAACAGCCGAATTCAAAGGTGAGGTGAGAAATTTACCCCAGATTTATTGGCTTTTAAAATAGTGAAATATTCTGGAGTGCTTTTGACATTCAGAAATTTGTTAAATTATTAAAATGAAATAATTAATATATTTAAATAATTAAGGCATGGGATTTGCCCATCCCTTCCTTGCATTTGACAAATTCCTATTGTAATCAATAGAACCGCATAGCCACAGAATCCAGTAGTTTTTAAAAAAATTATTTTCCCAATGTAAATGGGCAATCTTAGGAAGAACAGGCTCCAAAGGAAGTCCAATGTTGTCTTATTAGATACAGTGCCTTGTATCAGTCAGGATTTCCACGTTTGTCTGTAGATGTGCAGAATTCTCAGATCCAAATTAACCTTCCTGTTTTCAAAGTGTGTCACAAGAAAGGTACGAAAATGCTTCAGAAACAGTTTGAAGATTATTGTACCATTTAAGCTTTACTTTCTGAAAAATCGGAATGATTGTGGTTTAAGACCTGCACATTTAAACCTAGCAGAGAGGACGTCCGTGGAAGCAAACAAGTGAAAACTGACAACATTTACACACCAAATGTAACATTATAAAACACACTTACTTGCTTTTTTTAACATTTTCATTCTTGGCTTTAGCTCCCTTGGAAATCTTCTCCAATCTAAACATTTGCACATGAATTCACATGTAGGTCAGTAATAATCACTTATGAAACAATTGTAAAGCAGCCATTTTTCAGTCCCTCACCAACATTTGTGAAGAATAAATGAATAAACTTCTGCACATTCCTCAATGTAAGACAGCAGAGACTAATGCAACCCAGATAACATCCTCCTATATAATACAATGCCAGGGACTAGGAAAACTATTGATACTTCCCAAAGTGATGGAAAAGAAAGTCTGATCTGAGAAATTAACTCTTCCCTGTGCTGAAGGATGTGACCAAGGTTACAAAGCCAATCAAACAGTCTTTTCTGGAGGCAGATGAAAGCTTCAGGGGTTTTAACAGCAGATGTGAGATAAGGATGGACACAGATAATTTTATAAGGGTGAAAGTAAGCAATCTTTAAGGCAGAAAAGGTGGTGGCATGGGCAGGAAACACGCCTCCAGAAAGGCGTTGGGTCTGTGATTGGTTACAGTGGTCCAGGGAATGATTTGAGCAAGCTACTTCATCTTGAGTACAATGAATAATGAATGTACAAGTGATCAAGTATTTGTTTTTGTTTTCATCAACTGAAATCTAAAGAAATCTAATATAAATCCCTCTCTTTATATCTGATATTACTGAAACTCCTACAGTACCACTGAAGATTCTCAGCCAAGGCCATTTGAGGCCACCTACCTTGACCACGTGGGTGACCTCTCTAACAGGGTGACCCGACAGTGGTGTGTTCCCACTTTAGCATCTCTCCCCTGCTGCCTTGTTTCCCCATTCACTATTTGAGAGGTATACGATCACTAGAACATGTTCTATCACCAATTCACAATAGATCACGTCACAGTAAGATCTGTAATGGGGTGATAACAAGCATTTCCCTCAAGAGAAGGGTACATACCAAATGGTTGAAACTCTTGACAAAGAGATGGCTTTAAAGCATTAACTCAATTGTGACCAGTTTTGTAAGTTATTTTTATTGTATAATTTGAATTTTCAAATCTTGCAAAGCCCTCTCTCTCATTCCTATTGACACTGTTCCAAAGAAGGAACAATTAGTTCTGGTCGGTTTCTGGTCTGGTTCAGTTCTGGTTGCCCCATTATAAGGTGGTATTGCATTCAGTCCTGGTCGCCCCATTATAGGAAGGATGTGGAGGCTTTGGAGAGGGTGCAGAAGAGGTTTACCAGGATGCTGCCTGGTGCTACATGGAGAGATTGGACAAACTTGGGTTGTTTTCTCTGGAGCGGTGGAGGCTGAGGGCAGATCTGATAGAGGTTTATAAGATTAAGAGAGGAATAGATAGGCAGCTAGTATCTTTTTCCCCAGGGTTGAAATGTCTAACACCAGAGGACATACATTTAAGGTGAGAAGGAGCAAGTTCATAGGAGATGTGCAGGGCAATTTTTTTTTTTTACACACAGAGAGTGGTGGGGGCCTGAGGTGGTCATGGAGGCAAATAAGATAGGGGCAGTCAAGAGGCTCTTCGCTCGGCACATGGATATGTGGGAAATGTAAGGATATGGATATTTAGGCAGAAGGTATTAGTTTAGTTGGGCACTGGATTACTAATTTAATTAGATCGGCATAACACTGTGGGCCGAAGGGCCTGTTCCGTGCTGTACTGTTCTATGTGCTAAGTAGTTGATATATTTAAAAACACAGAACGACATTGAATAGTCATTTGATTGCTTTTGGACAATTAGTTTTTAATAATGTAGCACAGATGATTACTTGAGCATTGTTTTAGTCAGATTTTATATTAAACATGGATGGAGTTATGCCATTACACCCAAAGTGTAATCCAATACACATTGTCGTGTTATATGCATTCAGCTAAATCAATGAGTGACTGTGGGATGGACTGGGCGAGGCTGTGATGTTGAGCTCTCTGGAAATACATCAATATGCATTAACAAATTAATTTGTAGTTACCTGGTGTCCATTTCTTGTTGTTATCCTTTTTCATATACTTCTGTGTATACCTTTCAACATCTATATTGAAGAAATATCTTTCAAAATTGCATTTCTTAAATTTTCAAAGCTGCTTCACAACAAAATTTTATTGTTGAATCATTCATGGTCACTATCAGCTTTTAGTAGTGATTATTTAAGAATATGATCGACTATTCATCCCGTATTACATTACTCTTGCTGAAATACAAAATAAACTTATACAAAATGACCAAATATTATCGGTGATTCACCTTGCAGTGTCGACTTATTTTTATTTTGGCTGCCACCTGGTGGTTATTGAAAGAGAACACCAAACTAAAAGCACAACCTTGCAATGAATTTCAAATCCAGGTCTTCAACACAATGTGAAGAATATTAAATTTACCTATTGGAAAGTTATTTTATGTGAACACCCCACCTTGATATCCATTGTACAATTTACAACCACAGATCAGTCTTTCCCGCTCCACCCATGGCTGAGTTTTATTATTTACTCACTCTTTTTGGAATCTAGACATCGTTGGCAAGGCCAGAATAATTTCCCCATCAAGAAGTCCTCCAAGAAGTCAGTGACACTGAGCCATCTTCTATAACTGTGACAATCTTTCTGGTGAAAATACTCCCACAATGCTGTTGGATAGGGAGTACCAGCATATGGACATAGTGGCCAACGTTAGAGGTCACCTGTTCAAGGTGCGTGGAGGAAACTTTAGGGGAGGTGTCAGAGGTAGGTTTTTATTTTGGATACACAAAGAGTGGTGGGTGCTTGGAATGCACTGCTGGGGGTCGTGGTAGGGGCTAATACGATAGGGTCATTTAAGAGACTATTAGATGGGCACATGGATGGAAGAAAAACAGAGGGTTAAGGGAGGTGAAGTAGAGAGGATAGATTGAATGGGGATCAGGTTTACATAGGTTGGCACAACATCGTGGGCCAAAGGGCCCCTACTGTGCTGTACTGGTCTATGTTCCATGTTCTATGATATGTGAAGAAGGGACCTTGTCTCCACATGAGGTGTGCAATAGTTATCATGGACCAATAGATCTATTCAGACAAACTTTCTTTTATTTCAAAAATAAACTTCATACTGCAGAGGAAATACAAAAACAGTGCATGTTTTTTTTACATTCAGGCCGTTCAGTCTGTATATACATAGTGTTATTGGGTCTTTACACTTGTAGAATTAGCACATTCTATGTACAAACCACCATTGCTACTCACGTGGCCCCTTTGTACAATACAAACTTCAAATGTTTAGAGAGGCTTTTATCCAGGGCTTAGTCCCTCAGTGTCTAGTCGCAGAAAGATTTTAGACGGCAGTGTTTTGTCACAAAGACTTTGTGTTGGCTGCACCCAGCTTCAGTGCCTCCCTCAGCACGTACTCCTGCAGCCTGGACTGTGCCAGTCATCAGCACTCCCTTACGGACATCTTGTTGTACTGGATGACCAACAAGTTTCAGGCAGACCAAAGCGCGTCTATTCACTGAGTTGAGTCCAGCAGCACTTGGTGCTTGTCTCGGTATGTGTCTCTGAGAGCAGCCCATGGATCAGAACTACTCAGGATGAACCTCCCTGCATCCTTTTCCAGACCTTCTTTGTAAATCTACAATGCACGGAGAAGTGGGCGATCGTCTCATCCTCTTCGCAACCGTCATGAAGGAAGTATGTGTTGGGACTGAGACTCCAACCGTCTGACACAGAGGGCTCCCCTCACTGCCAACCAAGCGAGATCTCGGTGCTTGTTGGTGAATTTTGGTGATGAGGCATTCTGCTAATTGGCTTTGACGGTCTGGTCAGGTATCCATACCTCAGGATCCATTGTGTCCTTCCCTCAAAGTGCCTGCAGGGATGTTCCGTGCTGACTGCTGCCTGATGGACTTGTGGTCAAAGGTGTTTTCCTGAAAGAGCTTTTCCACAACTTGACCTGCAGGGCTCCAAGAACAAGTGTGTGAAAGTAGGATTTGGCAGCAGTGCTCTTTTATAACCGGCAAGAACACAATGAGCTGAGTGGCTGCTTTTTACGTCGTAAGTTTTCTCTTATACCATCAAGCTTACTGCAATTATATCTTCTCTTGGGCAGTTCCCTGGGGTTGAAGCGACATGCTGCCACTCCAGTTGTGTGGGATTCCGAGATGGCTGATGAGGCCAATTTGGGACCTGCAGACTCTGCCACAGTTGGGGCAGGAGGTGATGGATGGACGGGGCAGGCAGGTAACGTAGGACATGGTGGTGCTCCTTCTGCTATTTATGCTGGGCTTCTGTGTGCTCCCAAGGAAGAGAGTCAAGGCTTTCAATACCATCCAAATGCTCCTCCTACATCTTGAGCAGTCAAGGGCCAAGCAATCCTACAAGTCAGTGCAGATGTTACATATTTTCATCAAGGCATTGATAGTTCATTTCCTTTGTCTACCTGAGCTCAGAGAAAGCGTGTCTGTTTCAGGGATCGTGTAAGCAACATGTCTCATCGTGGATTAGTGTTGCTCTGTAGGGCAAGTTAGTGGAAGGCCTTTGCTTAGCAGGTGTTAAGTGTAAGACTTGCCTTCTTCAGTGAATGAATTGACAAGGACTTGGAGCTCAACCTCCAGATATGTGTGAACACAACCATCATCTGTATATTGCAGCTGGATCAGTGAGGTTGGTTCTGGAGTACAGGCAACATAGGTTGTAAAGTTGTCCTGTGGATTAGCCCCATGTCAGCGGGAAGAATGTTGGTGAAGCGCAGAATTATGGTGAAAAAAGACTCAGGAGAGAAAGCATTCAGATGAAAGAACAGCCTTGTATTGCAATGAGGTCGGTTTTGGACCCATTGGTTAAAATCTCTGCTTCCATGTCATTGCATAGTGGACATAAGGAGACAAATTTCTGCAGGCAGCCAGAGGGATTAACAGTCCTCCTTGACTGAATGAAAGGCTTCACTGTACAGTGGTTGATGTTATTCCCTGCATTTCTCAGAGGTGACATGCACATGTCTATTGTACCGCTAGGTGTGTGGAATCCAGACCGTGATACAGGCAACGGCAATGGAAGGAGGTGGCTGGGGAGGACCCAGGCAAGGGAAACCCCTCTGCACTTATCATAATCAGAATTTGTCTCCATTCTTGAAGACAGTCACAAATGTAGCATCTCTGAACTTCCCTGGCTTGTCCTTCGCTTCCCAGGTATGGGAAAGAGGTTGCGAAATCAGAGTCATAGAACAATACAGTACAGATTTAGGCCCTCCGGCCCAACGAGTCCATGCCAACCACTCTGGAATTTGTGACTGAAATTCCTCTCTGCCAAGTGTTAGAACTTCAATAGTCCATACTCAAAAAACTGTGATGTGTAGGGCCACAGGCCAATTGCTGGAAGGTGGGATTAGAATGGACGGCTCTTTCTTGACTGGTACAGATATGATAACACGAATGGCCTCCTGCTTTGTGATAACTTTCCTATGATTCTGTCAAACATCCTGCAATGATATAGGGCCCTGGTAACAGCTGGACCAACATGCACAGCTCTGGTCCTTCTCCACATACACACAGCAAAACTTCCATAATCTGACACCTGATTGCTCAGAAATTCTGAAGGCCCAGCATCTGGCTCACTCACTAGATGGGAAAGTGAGCCGACGTCCAGAGTGCAGTCTGGGTGTGCAGCTGGAGCTGGGGTTCTTTAGTGCGGCCAGGGCTGGGTCCGAACTGTGGACCGGCCGCGAGGCCACACCAAGGGTTGGGGTCTAGAACACAGAGGGTCAGGAATACAAGTAGGTTCCCAGCCAGAACCAGGGTCCAGTGGTTCCTGCTCCCTTTAAACTCGCCTGGTATTGGTTTATGATTGTCACTTGTATCGAGGTACAGTGAAAAACTTGTCTTGCATACCGATCGTACAGGTCAATTCATTACACAGTGCAGTTACATTGAGTTAGTGCAGAGTGCATTGAGGTAGTACAGGTAAAAACAATAACAGTACAGAGTAAAGTGTCACAGCCACAGAGAAAGTGCAGTGCAATAAAGTGCAAGGTCACAACAAGGTAGATCGTGAGGTCATAGTCCATCTCATCGTATAAGGGAACCGTTCAATAGTCTTAACACAGTGGGGTAGACTTCACAGTGGTTCACTTGAAAATGTATTATACATTTAAAATTTAGGGACTCTTACCCCAACTGCATAGCTTACTGCTGGATCTTGGTGTATCAATGACACAAGATTTCTAGAGGAATCTGAATAATCCACTAACATACGTTACTGAAGCTTGTGCCACAGAGTCATGGAAGTCTCTGTTACCAGCAAAATCCAAGTCAAGCATTCATGAATATACTGGATTTTCCACTTATTTTGTGCAGTGCCTGTGCAAATGTGGCTTTCTTACACGGAGCAAAGTTGTTGGTAAGGACCATTGCTCTGAATCGGCATTTCTCCTTTCTGTAAATTCTATGTAATTTCGTGGCTTCACTCCAAGGCTATCAAACTCCGTACCTAATGAGGCTACCTGGAAGGAAATACAAGTTCTTACCTTTCTTTTCAATAGCAGCTTCCATGTAGTAAGGCAGTTTCTTGCAGGCTCCCCTTAGCTCCTGCTTCAAGGCTAGGATATAGTTCACATCTTCCCCTGTATTCAAGGGGACAGGCTTAAATTCTGTGGGCTACAGATTGGTAATGTAGATTATCATACAATACGAGTACATTAGGAAATAACACAACTGAAACCAGATAAATACATTATTGATCCAAACAATATTTCCATTAAGCCAAAGAAATTCTGTTCACCAAGGCAAAGAATTCCAAATCCAGTTTTTAAACACTTCACTCACTCAACAAATTATTTTAAATTATAATCTAGATTTTTTTTTATTTTATTGAGGGTATAAACCACTTTCATTGTCAGAAATACATTTTTCCTTTTATTTTGCTATCTCACCATAGCTCCAACCCTCCCTTCCAAAAACCAACTAATATACTACCAGAAATGAGTTTACCTGCAAGAACACGAGAGCAGAAGCAGGCTACGTGTCCCCCGAGCCTGTTCCGTCAATTCTTTAGATCACTGCTCATTTGATCAAGGCCTCAGCTCCACTTTCCTGTCTGTTACCTTTGCAGTTTCTTTTCATTTGGACAGTATTCTGCTTTTCTATTTCTCTTATCAAAATCAATAACCTGCAGTTCCCCACATTAATTCCCCATCTGCCAAACTCTCGTACATTAATCGATCTCTCTATAACAGACACTCTGTTCTTCTCACAACTTGCTTTCCTAGATTCATGGACCCTTTTGGTCCACTCATCCAACCTCTTTCCCGTCTATCTTTTACATTGTCAGCAGATTTGGATACAATATACTCTGTTCTTTCATCTAAGTTATTAACACAGATTGTAAATAGTTTAGGTTCCAGCAATGATCCCTCTAAGATGCCACAAGTTACAGCTTGCCAACCTAAAAATTGCCCATTTATCCCCATTCCATTTCCTCTTGCTTAGCCAGTACTGTCCCTCTGCTAATATTGATTTGCTATTCATTTGAAATGCAAACGGCCCTGCAACACACATTCCTTCGAATATTCTGCTCTCTCGGCCTCTTCTTACTGAGAAAAGCAGCTGTGATCAGTAACTGGACACTGCCAAAGCGTGACACCTTGCCCTATTACCGGGCACTTTCCAAGACACGATTTAAAGATTGTTCTGTTGAAAAACTGGAAATAAAACCATAAAACAGTTATGAATAAATAATCTCTTTTTCCAGAGGTAGAAATATTTCTTCACAATTTACAAGCAGTAAAAACAAATCCCATATCTGTCCTTGGCCTACAAGGTTAAACCTTACAGAAGTAAAGCAGTCTATGAGAAAGGCAGATATTCAGAGACTGATAGCTGGCCATTATGTGGAAAAGAAGGTGTTTGAGAAGGAAGTGTTAAAACAGTTTCCTGGCAGTGAAATAGCAATTTCTGAGGCACAGGTGCAGCTGGCAAAGATAGAAGCTGAACGAGAACAAAAGAGATTAGAGGCCGAACGAGAGCAAACCCAGTTAAAGATAGAAGCTGAACGAGAGGAAAAGAGATTAGAGGCTGAACAAAAGCTAACTCAGATGAAGATAGAGGCTGATCTAGCAATGAAGCAGATGGAATTGAAGAGGATGGAGCTGGATAGTGAGGAGAAGGAGAAACAGAGGCAGCATGAGTTACAAATGAAGCGTAGGAGTTCGGAATCTGATTCTGATGATGGTTTTTCAGCCAGCAGGGAGGTTCGATTAGTCCCTCCGTTTGAAGAAGATCAGGTTGATCAGTATTTCCAACATTTTGAAAAGGTTGCTGTGAGTTCAAACTGGCCAAGGAAAGGATGGGCTCTTATGGTACAGAGTGTGATTAAAGGTAAAGCTCAAAAAGCTTATTCTGCTTTGTCTGTTGAGGATGCAGCTGATTATACCAAGGTAAAACAAGCTATATTGAAGGCCTATGAATTGGTCCCTGAGGCTTATAGACAAAAATTCAGAGACTTGAGGAAATCTGCAGATCAGACTTATATGGAATTTGCCAATGGAAAGAGAATATGTTTTGAACGATGGTGCCTGGCTAAAAATGTAGATGGGGATTATGATAAATTGACAGAATTGATACTAGTGGAAGACTTTAAAAGATGTGTTCCAGCTGAATTAACAACATATTTAAATGAAAAGGCAGTGGAAACTTTACAAGAAACTGCTAGGTTGGCAGATGATTATACTTTAACCCATAAATCCAAATGGGGACAACCTAAAACCTTTCAAAGGAGTTACAAAGACAATCCAGGTAAACCAGAGATTAAATTGGGAGGTAATCAAAAAGGAAAAGATGAAAAGAAGCCAGGGCTGGAGAAACCTGTTGAGCGTACTTGTTATTACTGTAGGAAACCTGGCCACGTGATATCTAATTGTGCCCTTTTGAAGAAAAAGAAGGAAGCTGGGCCCAATGCTTGCTTTCAGGCAATTAAAAATCAAAAAGGTTCAGGAGATGCTGTTAAAGATCAGTCCTTGCAAGAGGGAAAAGCGGAAAAGTTGGAGGAGGTGAGAAAAGAATTCCGTTCGTATGTATCAGAGGGTTTTGTTTCACTGAATGATGAGTCACCCCAGGTGCCAGTGAAAATTCTTAGAGATACTGGGGCTAGTCAATCTCTCTTGCTGGACAGTGTTTTAAATTTTGGTGAAGAAAGTGACACTGGTGAAGTAAATCTAGTACGAGGCGTTACAGGTGAGACCATGTCTGTCCCTTTTCACAGGGTGATTTTAAAGTCAAAGTTCGTAGAAGGACCAGTCGAGATAGGGATAAGACCTAGTTTGCCAGTGGAAGGAGTTTCTTTATTATTGGGAAATGACCTTGCAAATGGAGAAAGTGATCCTGTGGTACGGTTAACAACCAAACCAAGGATTGATGAGTCTGAGGATGATCCAGATGTTTACCCATCATGTGCGGTGACTCGAGCTAGAGCTAGAGAATTAGCCAAGACAGACAGTCCGGTGCAGTCTGATGTAGTTCCTTGTGACAGTCCTAAACAGGAAGAAAATTTTGATGCCTTATCTGAGACTTTTCTGTCTTCACTGGAGGATCAACATCCTTATAGTGAGCCTGAATTTAAAGATTTGTCTTTGTCGAGGAAGGATTTTATGGTGGAACAGACAAAGGACCCTGAGTTGACAGAATTGAAAGAAAAAGCTCTCTCATGTGAGGAGATTGAAAAAGTGCCAACTGGATACTATGTCAAAAATGGAGTGTTAATGAGGAAATGGAGACCTCCTCATGTTCCTGTTACTGAGGAATGGGAAGTTATTCATCAGGTTGTTGTTCCAAAAGTTTATAGGGATGAGATTTTAAACCTGGCCCATAGTATGCCTTTGGGTGGTCATTTTGGTGTGAATAAAACTGTAGGGAAGATCTTGAAACAATTCTATTGGCCTGGTTTGAGAAAAGATGTGGTGATGTTTTGTCGAACCTGCCACACATGTCAGATGGTAGGTAAACCAAATCAAAAACCCCCTGTGGCTCCTTTGAAACCAATTCCTGCTTTTGGTGAACCCTTTTCGAAGGTGATTGTGGACTGTGTTGGTCCCTTACCAAAGTCTAAGACTGGAAATCAGTATTTGTTAACCATCATGTGTGCCACTTCTAGATTTCCAGAGGCAATACCCCTTAGAAATATTAAGGCCAAGACGGTGTCAAAGGCTCTTGTAAAATTTTTTACCTTGTTTGGTTTGCCAAAAGAAATCCAATCTGATTAAGGTAGTAATTTTATGTCAAAAATTTTTCAACAAATAGTCTATGAGCTGGGAGCAAAGCAGATTGTATCATCTGCATATCACCCAGAATCTCAAGGAGCTCTGGAGAGATTTCATTCTACTCTCAAAAATATGCTGAAGACTTATTGCTTTGAAAACACCAAGGATTGGGACGAAGGTATCCATTTACTTTTGTTTGCCGTTAGAGAATCGATCCAGGAGTCAATCGGATTTAGTCCTTTTGAGCTTGTGTTTGGACATAGGGTGAGAGGACCTTTGGAGTTGTTAAGAGAGCAATGGGTAAATGAAGAAGTTCACTTGAGTCTGTTGGACTATGTCCAAAAATTTAAAACTCGGTTGGAGAGAGTCTGCCAGCTAGCGAGAGAGAATCTGAAAACAAGCCAGATAAGAATGAAGACATATTTTGATAGACGTGCTCAGCCTAGGACATTTGCAGTGGGGCAAAAGGTGTTGGTATTTTTCCCTAGCCAAAATAATCCCTTGCAAGCTCGCTTTTCTGGACCCTATGTTATTGAATCTCGAGTGACTGATCTAACATATATAATCAAAACACCAGATAGACGCAAGAAAACACAACTCTGTCACGTAAACATGCTAAAACCTTATTATGAGAGGGATTCAGTTGTGGCCTTGGTGGATGGTGTAAAGGTTGTTTCTAGAATGCCTGATGTTGATGTTGAGGAAGGCCAATTTAGACCAAATATTGTTCCATCGAAACTGAAAAACCAAAATATCCTGGAGAACCTTGAAACGAAGTTGGACCATTTACAAGTTTCACAAAAACAACAGATGAGAGAATTAATATTAAAATTTAAAAATCTGTTCCCAGATGTTCCAAACAGAACATCGATAATTACCCATGATGTTGATGTTGGGGATGCAAAACCAATCAAACAACACCCATATCGAATGAATGTGGAAAAAAGTAAACTTGTTGATCAGGAAATAAAATACATGTTGGAAAATGATATTATTAGACATTCTACTTCAAATTGGAGTTCGCCCTGTGTTATTGTACCTAAACCTGATGGAACTGTTAGATTTTGCACAGATTACAGGAAAGTGAATGCTGTAACAAAGTCAGATGCTTACCCTATTCCTAGAGTGGATGATTGCATAGACAGAGTGGGAAAGGCAAAATTTCTTACAAAGATTGACCTATTAAAAGGGTACTGGTGTGTTCCATTAACAGATAGAGGAAGGGAGATTTCAGCCTTTGTAACCCCTTCTGGATTGTATGAATACAATGTTTTGCCATTTGGAATGAAAAATGCTCCGGCAACATTTCAAAGAATGATTAATTCAGTGATTCATGGGTTAAAACATACAGATGCCTACATTGACGACTTAGTGACTGGGAATGATACATGGGAGGATCACATCTCTGCGTTAGAAAGGTTGTTTGAAAGACTTTCCAAGGCTAACCTTACAGTTAACTTGGCTAAAAGTGAATTTGGCCATGCCACTGTGACGTACCTTGGTTATGTTGTAGGTCAAGGCAAGCAAGCTCCTGTTCAGGCAAAAGTTCAAGCAATATCTGAGTTCCCTATTCCCACAGGTACGAGGACTGTTAGAAGATTTTTGGGAATGGTTGGATATGATCGAAAATTTTGTAAAAATTTTGCTGATATTGCTCTTCCCCTAACTAATCTTCAGAAGAAGGGAGTAAAGTTTGTTTGGACAGATTCTTGTCAAGAAGCATTTGAGAAGCTGAAAGCCATTTTATGCTACCATCCTGTGCTCAGAACACCTGACTTTGAAAAGCCATTTTCATTAGCAGTAGATGCCAGTGATGAAGCTGCAGGAGCTGTGTTGTTGCAGAAGGGTGACCTTGATGATATTGACCATCCTGTAGCTTACTTTTCAAAGAAATTTAATGAGCATCAGAAGAATTATTCCACCATAGAGAAAGAATTACTGTCACTTGTTTTAGCCTTGCAACATTTCAGTGTATATGTTTGCACCGCTCAGAAACCATTGACTGTGTATACAGATCATAACCCATTGGTGTTTCTGAGCCGAGTCAAAAACAAGAACAGAAGGCTGTTAAACTGGAGTTTAATTTTGCAAGAGTTTGATCTCATGATAACTCACATTAAAGGCAAAGATAATGTGATTGCTGATTGTCTTTCCCGATGTTAAATGGGAAACATGTATCTGTACTAATCTGATAGTCTGTAGTTGTGTAGCATGATAATTATTAAAATTACTAACTCTATGCGCGGTTAAAATTTTCTTGGGAAAATTTTTTTTTTAGGTGGGAGGTGTTACGGACTCAGTGAAAGTCCCTTTAAGATAGAGAGTGTGTGTGTATGTGTGTGTGGGGCGTGCTTACGTCAATAGAAGATAAAGGACGTAATGACGTTGTTGAAGAAGTAAGAAGAAGAAGAAGAAGAGAGAGAGAGAAGGGAGAGAGACACCAGCCTGCTTGTTTTCTCTATCGATGGATGAGAAACAATAACTGTGTTTGCCACTGAAATCCATGTATGGAAGTTGGAAGTAATCCGGTGGAGTTCACTTTGTTGCTGACCTGTAGAAGGAAACAGGTATTTGTGTGTGGACGACCACGGTTCGGATGCTTTTCGGGGTGAGGAAGTCACTACCGAGTAAACACTGAAGTGTCGTTTGGGTTCCATCGTGAAACATTTGGATTTCGTATGTACTCTCTCTATGTTTTTCTACATCTACATCTTATCTTCAGACAACGGTGGTTGTTGAAGAAGCCCTTGCTCATGTTTCACCTTATGGCTTGCGGAACTGAACTTTAAGAACCATTCAGGAACTGGGAGTTTTGGACTTTGTCACACACACACACGAAGAGTTTAGTTTTGGGGTTAACGTTCGAGGTTTAACATTCTTGAATTCTAACATACTAACATTTTTACTTTTATTTTACGTATTATTATAAGTAGTGATTAATAAAATAGTTTTTAACACTGAATCATGCTCAGTGTGTTTCTTTTGTTGCTGGTTTGTGACACTGGTAAATTAGTCAAAACAGACCAGTAAGTCTGGATGATAGATGAAACACTTTCCTTCCATAATCCTATCTTCCAGAGGAGCACTAGAAACTAGTCAGGGCTTCAATCTACTGAAGTTTAGATGACTTAGATGGGATTTAATTACAACACCAGATTCTGAGAGGTCTTGACAGGGTAGGTGAGAAGATGTTGTTTCCTTTTGTGGGGGGGGGGGGAAGGGGTGGGGGTGGAACCTAGAACTAAGGGGTTATTTATCTTTAAGTAAGGAGTCACCCGTGCAAGACAAGGTGAAATTTTCTTCTCCCAGGGGGTTGAGGGTCTTCAGAACTCTTCCTCAGAAAGGGTGGTAGAAGGACAGTCTTTGAATATTTTTAGAAGTAGAGGTGGACAGATCGTAGATAACGAATATTTTTAAGGTAGAGATACACAGACTCCAGATAAGCAAAGGGATGAAAGGTTACTGCAAGCAGATTGGAGTGCAGAGTTTAAGTTGCAATTGGATCTGCTATGATCTTATGAAATGGTGGAACATGCTCAAGGAGTCAAATCTCGAGCCCCTAATTCATATTTTCATACACTCATGTCATTGTTTTTATGTTGACAATTACCTTTATTCATTGTCCCCAGGTTCTCAATCCCACTGTCAATGGGAATGGTTTCACTCTATCTACATAGTTTTTTGAAATATTTCTTTGAAATATACACAGAAAGGAAAGAAGCAGCTATATGAAGGCGTTACTTCATCCAATTTTACTGAGAAACTGGTGGTCATTCTGGAGTCCTTTATTTTCTTTTCAGTCATAGGACCCAGAGCATTAATTGCAGGAATTATTGTATGTAACACAAGGTGAAAAAAATGCCTTTATTTCAGACAGAAAAATAGCATACTTGAGGCAGATACTTTAAAGGGCACATAATATTCAACAACAAAATTCCTCACTCAATGTTGCAATACCTTTATGGGCCCAGATTTCCCACTGCTGTCAAACAAAATTATAGTGTTAGATGCTTCTATTTAAAGAATTAAGATGAGACGACAAAACAGGCAAGGAATCTTTTTCTCAAGGAAGCAGTGGTTAATACAATTTGACGTGAATCAGTGAATTCACTGTTCACCTGCGTTCAACTTCTGAGCTGGAATAAGCTGCTTCAGTCGGTACAAAACATTTGGGTGACCATCTCTCTAAACTGCAGCAAAGCAGCCACATGGCAAACTCCGAACACTCAGCAGCTCCCATCCAGCTCTGAGCATGCTCTGGAAGGTAACTGCAATATCACCCTGTGGTCAAGCGCAAAAAAATACTGCAACTGATTTGTATACTGCAGTGTGAACTTTCGCAGCGTGGTTTTTAAACATTCTAACCCCAGTTTTTATTGCACACTTGTTTCAATAAATTAACTGGCATCACGTCGACAGTTAAATAATTTCATCTTACTATTCAAATAAACGACACATTCCCATTGACACTTGAGACAGTGGAGGTAAAATCCAACAATTCTCAAACGTGAAAGGGAACGGAGAAGTAGTTACACATCCTGCTCGATTCTCCTAATGCTGACTACATCCTTAGTAGCTCAAACGTTTCAGTCGGACATCCCTGCGAGATATTTTGCCTTATAATAAAACTGGGCTGGGTGTAATATGTAATGTCCTCCCATCAGAACAGGGACATCCGCGATGAGTTTTAGAAGTACACCAAGAAAGTCCTAAGTACTTTGCACGTAAGAGAAGTTAGAAAAGCTGATCACAGCCAGCCTGCACTGTATGATTTCCCCCGAGGCCACTCTGCCCCTTTAGAAGAAACTAACCCTCACCTACCGGGAATAAAGGGAGAGGCTGGCACCCAGTGTCAGGTAGAGACTCGCCTCTGGAGAAGCCGATGGCTTCGATGTTGAACGTGAATTGCGCTCTCCCCCGGCCGCGTCCTTTCTCAGACATCGCTGCAGGACCAATGTCCCCCTCTCCCGGCAGCAGGAGGCTGACCGACGCCTCTTCCCTCCGCCCCCTGGTCCCGCCCGGGCACCACAGCGACCGCGCCCTGATCACAAGTGCAGCCCCGCCGCTACAGAGAGGGTTTGTATTGGAAGCAACGCCCACCGGCCGAACAGAGCGGGGAGTCTCCCACCGGCAGGACCACGCATGCACCGCCTCTGACTGACCAGGCAATGTCACATAATCTGACTCAGCACTTTCCAAACAGCTTTGTCATGTCACTAGCTGGGACCGACGGTGGAAGATGCAAAATAGCGGGATGCTTCCCTTTATATTCTGAGATATTGCAGAGGCAGCTTAAATCAGTATAAAAACATTCATCTACTGCAGGCGAGAACTCCTGTGTCCGGCTGAGAGCAGAAGCTTCTGATCCAAAGCAGCTGTTTGCATTGGCAGTGTTAGTATGGTAACAATTTTTTTCAGTGAGGTGAAAAGAATATATTTACTGGTTGTCGAAGAATTTACTTTTATCCCTCTCTTCACAATGTTACAACAATGATACCCAAATCACTTCATGTTTTCATTGTTGCTTGTTCCTTCATCGCCCCCAGAAATTTTATAAGATAAGTCACATGTATATCAAAACACACAGTGAAATGCATCTTTTTGCGTATAGTGTTCTGGGGGCAGCCCGCAAGTGCCGCCACACTTCCGGCACCAACATAGCGTGCCCACAACTTCCTAACCCGTATGTCTTTGGAATGTGGGAGGAAACCGGAGCACCCGGAGGAAACCCACGCAGACACACGGGGAGAACGTACAAACTCCTTACAGACAGCGGTGGGAATTGAACCTGGGTCACTGGTGCTGTAATAGCGTTATGCTAACCGCTACACTGCTGCGCCTGCCCTGAGGTCATTGAGAATAGAAGTTGGGACATTATGTTGCAGTCATGCAAGACATTGGTGAGGCTGCATTTGGAATAGTGTGTTCTGTTTTGGTCACCCTGCTATAGGAAAGATGCCATTATGCTGGAAAGAGTGCAGAGGAGATTTACAAGGATGTTGCTGGGACTCAAGCAAAGTTGAGCAGGTTGGGACTTTATTCACTGGAGTGTAGGAGAATGAGGGGTGATCTTATAGAGGTACAGTCTTTTTTCCCAGGGTTGGGGAATCAAGAACCAGAGAACATAGGTTTAGGGTGGGAGGGGAGAGATTTAATAGGAACTTGAGGGGCAACTTTTTCACCCAAAGGGTGGTAAGTATATGGAATGAGCTTCCAGAGGAAGTGGTTGAGGCAGGTACATCAACAACATCTAAATGGCACTCAGGTTCATGGTTTTGAGGGAAATGGGCCAAACACATGCAAGTGTGACTAGCTTAGATGGAAATCTTGGTTGCAATGGACTAGTTAGGCCAAATGGCCTGTTTCCATGCTGTACGGCACTCATTCCAATGTATGGTGTTGTGGCACATCTGTGGCACTAATGATGTGAGTGAGGAGCTACTGGTAAATATGAGAAGATTCTGGTCACCTCACTATAGGAAGGATGTCGAGACTTTAGGGAGGGTGCAGAGGAGGTTTACTAGGATGCTGCCTGGTTTAGAGGGCATGTGCTGTCAGGAGAGGTTGGACAAACTTGGGCTCTTCTCTGGAGCGGCAGAGGCTGAGGGGTGACCTGTTGGAAGTGTATAAAATTATGAGGGGCATGGATAGGGTGGACAAGCAATATCTTTTTCCCATCATTGAGTGATCCAATACCAGAGGGCATGCATTTAAGGTGAGAGGGTGTAGGTTCAGAAGAGACGTGAGGGGAAAGTTTTTTTTTTACTGAGAGAGTGGTGGATGCCTGGAATACGTTGCCTGATAGGGTGGTGGAGGCAAATTCGAGGGATATGGGCATTCTGTAGGTAGGAGGGCGTAGCTATGTCAGTACAATATTGTGGGCCGTAGGGCCTGTTCTGTGTTCTACTGTTCTATGTTCTATGTCTGGACTTAGCATGTTGTTTGGTTTCTGTCTGTGCTATGGAGACAAAAGACATTGCAGATGCTGGAATCTGGAGTAAAACAAAATGAGCTGTTGGAGGTACCCAGTGGGTCAGGCAGCCCCTGTGGAGGGAAATGGACAGTAAACGTTTTGGGTCGAGATTCTTCATCTGGGCTGAAGGGCCTCAACCCTCCACAGATGCTGCCTGACCTGCTGAGTTTCTCCAGCAGTGCATGTGGTTTTTTTGGCAAGCAACATGCTACTTCCATAGAGGAGTGTGCACACTTCACGGGTGACAAATAGAACAGCAAGTTCCCATACTCATTATACACATTGCATATTTGCCTTCTCTATGGGTGATTACCTTAATGAAGTTATAAAAGACATTTAGGCAATTTCTATGGACAGATTGTTATTTTGAAATGTATAAGATTTTGCTGCTGGAAACTTAAATTTGGACATCACGAATTTCAATTACTGTGGGTGGAAAAGTGAGACCATCCATCCACCCCCCAAAAAAATCATTTTAATTTTAATTTTAATTAATCAACACCGTGTGGTGCACACAATCTCTTCAGCTGTTCAATGAAAGATTCCACAATCTGCTCAAGTGCCCGAGTATTGACAATAAATATGGTATTACCAGCATCATTACCTGAGAATTTTCTTACGAATTGTAATGATTTCAACTTTTTTTATTTATAAGATGTTGAATGGATTAAAAGTAATTCTGGAAATGGACTGCATTACAAATGGAAGTAAATAATTTAATCCCCCTTTCAATGTGGGGGCACTAAAAGTAAAAGTGCGGTCAGCATCTGTTTGTATTTCTTTCATTGTCAGTTTAAACTGAGCGTATTTTGAAGTGGAACAGATAGCCAATTATAAGAGCAACATCTCAAATTGAATTGAACCACACCAGGTAAAGAAATACCAGCCTAGTATGAACGAGACCTAGTTACTGACAAGTGGTGTGTTCAAGATGTTCACATCTTCAGTAATAAAATTTTGTAAACTTACCATTTTGGTATCAGTTCCAATGATGTCATTGAGCTTGCTTCTTGTCACAAAGCAAGTCATTCCAAAGTGCTGTCAATTGCTATCATTTATTATATAACTTCCCAGTTCCTAAGTTTTTTTTATATATTATCTGACTTTACTATCTATCCCTCAGCAAACCTGTGTGACAATGAAGTTCTAATGTTTAGAGCGGCTGGAGCTGTCACCAGAACCAATGTACTGCAGGGTTACATGAGCATCCTCTTTGAAGGTGACGGACATGACCCAGGCAATGAGGATTGCACTATGGGTTTCTGCCTGTCCCTTAGCCTAGGAATTGTCCTGGCATCTACACTCGTTCGTACTGGTGGCTTGGTGTGCAAAATGAACAGGCATCTGGGGAAAATCCCAGACTGAAGGTATCTAACCTGCCTTAGGTTCTTTAGCAGAGGGAAGGCTCTTGTGATGATTCTGTGCCACCGTATGGTGTACCAATAGAAGAGCTACTTTCTAGGCACCTTGTATTTGAAAGTTGATGGTGAGGAGACTGTACAAGTTGACATGTGTTTGTACCATTTCCCACATGAAACTTTCGTCATCAGCCATCCGTGGAAGGAAGGAAGAAGCAGATTGTTAGCAGGCTGCAGGTTGATAATTCCTGGTGCAAGCAATTAAAATTCTAGCCAGCCTGTGTTTTACACCAATCGGTCCTCGGTGATTAAATGGATTAACTTTGCTACAGAAAGGCTTGCCGACTGTACGAAACATATTAAACATGTACCTGCAGTAACTTAATGGAGACATTGAGAGCAATTCGCTGGCACATCATCCTCTCGAAAAGGATGTAATATTGGTTGTGAAGCCTCACAACCGGAGAGTGCGAGTCACACAGGCAGTGACAAATCGATCTTCTCACGACACCATATAAGCAGCAGAAGATAGCCACTTATATCAATCGTTCGATATGCAAGCACGATATTTTTAACGCATTGAGCATAGCCACGCCCAATTATCAACAATAACCCCATATTGCCATAAATGTTGTTTGATTATGTAGTGGACTAAATAAAGTATACTCAAGCCTATTTAATAGATAAATCTAGAGATTAGTTAATTTGATTTTCAATCTGTTGTTTAAATGCTAACAACATCTTAATTAGGCAAACATTTTTTTCAATTCATTCCAGATTGAATGTGATTAAACTGCTCTGTGCCCAGTATTAATCAATCATGACACGGGTGTTCCTCCTGCCAAGTTGGGGACCGTCAACCCGGCTTTTGGAAGCTACCACTGTTCCTGTGCATCGTTGTACCTTCGAAACCTAAATCAAAAAGGAATCGGGAAGTAGAGCGTTCCCCAGGAGAAAATAACTTACTCGATCTCCGGATTTAGGTATGGTATTCATAATCTGGGAGAGAGCTGTGGATTTTAAACACTCGTATTTGTGATTATATACAGCTATGTATACGAGTCTTTTTGCGTAAATTGACGTAACATGGGCCATTGGATGGGGACAATTGGTTTGTTGACGTTGATGCCCACGCCTGTGAAAACATATTTCATGTTGCATTTCTCCCGAGACTTTTTCTCCTTCCCTGCCGTCAGGAGTTAAGTGCGTGACTTTGAAAATTCCGCGGCAACATCAGATGGAGTGAGATCCTGTCTGCACATGATGATGTTCGGAATCCTTGCAGTTGGGGCGAAAAGTAGTTTAGAATTGTCTTTCGTTAATCCTGCGTGCTGGTTTTAATTTTAATTAACAGCAACGGGCTATTGTTCATCCCTGGTTTGGACTGTCAAACTGCTTCGAAGAGGTGCCGTTTCATACATTACGGCTTTTTGAATATGTACTTTTGCTGGGATTTTTTCCTCCAGGCCAAAAGTTATGTATTATTATCATTAAGGACCCTCACCACCCAGGACCTACCCTCTTCTCGTTACTACTATCGGGGAGGAGGTACAGGAGCCTGAAGACCCACACTCAATGATTTAGGGACAGCTTCTTCCCCTCCACCATCAGATTTCTGAACTGTCCATGAACCCATGAACATTACCTCGTTATTGCTCTTTTGCTTTTTATTTATTTATTTTGTAACTTATAGTAATTTTTATCTTGCACTGTACTGCTGCCGCAAAACAACAAATTTCATGGCTAATGTCAGTGATAATAAATCTGACTCTGATGTACCAGGAGCAAAGGTACACAACAAGGATGTTGCCTGAGATACCAGGGTAGAGAATGAGAAACTCCCAACCAAGTAGATTGTGCTAAACATCCTCCAAAACTCTAATACCATATTAAGTGTCATGACTAAAATACAAGCTGAATCTTTGTGTGTGGCTTAATGTTATCCATCAAAAAGCTGGAGGAACTCAGCGGGTCAGGCAGCATCTATGGAGGGGAACGGACAGTGCCGTTTCGGGTCGAGACCCTTCATCTGAATGGAAGGTCCTCTCGTGTGCCTCCATGGGTAACATTAAGAAGTCTACTGCAATCTCTTCACTCATTTATGAAGTGCAGGAGGTGACTTTATACGCTACTTCCCATTATTCTGTTTTGTAAACAAGACATTTGATTCAGAGCGTAGCAGAAGAGCTTAGCTGTTAACTAGTATGTGGGGGTATTAGTGTGTTACTCCAAGTATTAGTATGTGACTCGGAGCCTCCTAACCTTAAACTCTAACAGATTAGTCAAACATAATTTATTTCCATAAATCCATATTCACTCTACTCAGTCCTGTTATTATTTTCTAAGTGCCCTTTTACTGCTTACTGAATAGATGTCAACATCGTATTCCCTACTACTAACTGGTCTATAGTTCCCTATTATCCCTTGTCCACCTCCCAGAGACAGTGGGTCTACACTTGCCACCCTCCAATCTGTGGTGGCTTTTCTAGAGTCGATGCAATTTTGGAAGATGATAACTAATGCATCTCCTATCTCCATAGCCAATTCCTTCAGATCCATGGGATTTATTAGCTTTGCTCCATTAATATCACCAATGTACTTTTTTTTACTGACACTAATTTCTTTCAGCTGCTCACCCACACTAGAACTGTAGTTCTCTCTGCTATTTCCAGACGATTTTCTGTATCCTCTTCTGTAAAGACAGGCACATTTAAAAAAAAATTTCTTTGCAACTTCCATACACCCCAGCATAATTTCCCCTCTGTCTGTTTGTAAGGGAACCATATTAACTTTAGCTAACTTTTTTTCTTGAATATCTGCAGAAGCTGTTATAGTCTGTTTTTATGTTCATCACTAGCCTACTCTTTTATTCTGTTTCTCTTTCCTTGTCATTACCTTGGTCCTTCTCTGGTGAATTCTGAAATTTTCCTGGTCCCCAGACTCACTGCTCTATCAGCAATAATATGTTTTTTCCTTTCATCTAGTGGTGTTTTTTTTTTCTTGACATAGCTGGCTAGATCAATTTTCTGGCTTGGTGTCTCTTCATCACTAGATTAACTATCCAAACAAATATACTTTGTTACAATAGATGAGCATACATAAAAGAGCAATGATTCTGCCTAATGCTCAAGATAGTGTTTTGAAGTAGGGTTGGACCAATTGTTGATGTGTGAAAGGCAGGCAAAGGTGAACCATATTAGACACTTTTTCTGTTGCTAGTGAAGTATAGCTTTGCAATGAAAGAAGATATTGAATTCAAGATTAGGACTATTATGAAATTTGAAATTAAAATAATGAGATTCTCAACTCCAAATGAACCGATGGTGTTTCTGAGCATTACATTTCTGTTACTCTTTTTAGCCTGCCAGCTCTTATTGCCCACAACAAAACTTCTGGCAATAGCGACAACCTCTTGTGAACTGATCCATAAACCAGCATATAGTCCACTGAGAACATTTTCTGTCACTCCTGTATTTGGCAAAAAGGATGATGGCTGTGATAAAGATCATTCAAGAAACAAACAGGTGCAGTTTTGTTTTTAATATTTCCATACTGTCCTTATATAAACCATATATGTTTACTTTTCCATTTATTCTTTGGAACTTTAGATCATGACTTCTTAAGCTACTGAGCTTTGAAATGAGATAGAAATGACCACGTGGCCAAACGAGTCGTGTGTTGCTTGATCTACACGTAACTATCCTTAGTCCATTTCCTTTTATTCTAGCCCCCCCCCTTTCCTACAACTAGCTTTATTACCCCTTAAACCTTGACATGTTGTCTACTTTAATCAATAACATCATGTTGCCTTATTCCTTCATCACAAGATGAACTCTTTTAATAATACCACGCCTTTGTTTGAGGCAGTTAATTTGATTTTGTTTTGGGCGGGGGGGGGGGGGAAATAAGTATGAGAGAGACCTAGAGAAACAAGGGACTGCAGATGCTGGTATCTAGATGAAAAACACGATGCTGGAGGAACTCAGCAGGCCAGGCAGCATCCGTGGAGAAAAGCAGGCGGTCAACGTTTCGGGTCAGGACCCTTCTTCAGGACTGAAGATAGGAAAAGGGGGAAGCCCAATATATAGGAGGGAAAAGCAGAGCAGTGATAGGTGGACAAAAGAGGGGAGGCGGGGTGGGCACAGGGTGGTGATAGTAGATGCAGGTAAGAGACAGTGATGGGCAGGTGTGGGGGAGGAGGGGAGAGCAGATCCACCAGGGGATGGGTCAAGGGTAAGGAGAGAAAGGGGGGGGGGAAAAATGAAGCAAGGAAAGAGAAGAAACATGGTGGAGGGTAGGGGTTGTGAGGAAGGGGGGGTGGGGATTATTTAAAGTGGGAGAATGTAATGTTCAGAGAGAGACCTAGTGGTACAGGTATGTAGTCCCCTGAAAATAGTGATACAGGTAGGCAGGGTGGCGAAGGAGGCGTTTGGCATGCTTGCCTTCATTGGACAGGCTATTGAGTACAGGAGTTGGGATATCATGTTGCAACTGTACAAGTCATTGGTGAGACCGCACTTGGAATATGTGCACGGCTCTGGTCACCCAGCTACAAGAAGGATGGCATTAAGCTGGAAAGGGTGCACAAAAGATTCATGAGGATGTTACAGGGTATGGAGGGCTTGAGTTATAAGGAGAGGCTAAAACTGGCTGGGATTTTTTTCCCTGGAGTGTAGGAAGCTGAGGGGGGACCTCGTGGAGGTATATAAAATCATGAGGGGCATAGATAAGGTGGATGGTCACCATCTTTTTTTCCAGGGTAGGAAAGTCTAAAACTAGAGGACATAGATTTAAGGTGAATAGGGGCAACTTTTTTGCACAGTGTGTGATGGGGATATGAAACAAGTTGCCAGAAGAAGCTGTAGAGACAGGTACAATTACAATGTTTAAGAGACATTTGGACAGGGATGTGGATAGAAAAGGTTCAGAGGGATATGGGCAAAATGCAGGGACTAGCTGGGACAGACATTTTGGTCAGCATGGGTGAATTGGGCCGAAGGGCCTGTTTTGTGCTGTATAGCTCTGTGACCCTAACATCTGTGTACTTTCAGTGACCTGACTATTACACTCAGCTTTCAGCATAACTTCACCATCAAATCAAAGCAAGTAACTTTGGTTGCTAACAAAATGTGACAAAACCAATTTATTCCTGGTGTCCACCCTAAATCAATGCTTCTGAATTTGCTTGTGCTTTGTAGCCCCTATTGCAAGTGTCCACTAAATTTAAAATGTAACTATTGTAATGAGAGCTGGTGACAATGGAGGATCAAGATCCCTACATTTGCTCTTCCAATGCACTTGGCTAAATTAGAATGAGAATTATACAATGCACTTGTTGGAAGGACAAGATGAGATGGGCAGATTTGAGTCTGAGGAGTGAGAGAGTTGTCCTTGCAATTACTGCAGCTGGGCACAACTTTTTGCAGCAAATATTCTGACATTCTGCCCCATTGATCTGGATTTTCTTCTCCCTGGCTTTGCAAGTGAGTGGCAATTGGAGATTTTGACTCCATTTTTCACCTATATACAGTAACATGGAGAATAGTTGACTTAATATTCATCTAGCAATGAAGAGCTTGGTGATATTTCAGTTAGATATACAGTACACTAATTTTCCCCAGCACACCACCCACCTCTCATGAGCAAAAGTTATTAATTTATGAATATGTGGCATGCAGCGTGGAAGTGGTAAAGTAAGAGGTGTGGGAAAACGGCTGTTAATCGATTAACTTGGATGAAGGGATTTGGGGCATCTATGGAAATAATTGTCATAACAGGAGGTGGGTAGGTTAATAGGGAGGTTCTGAATGATCAGCATTCTTAATCAAAGTTGCATGACCATTTATTTTAAGTACATAAGTGGCCTCCTGGTACAAGGATGTTAACGTGACCAGGATAGATCGTCCGGGATGTTGACGCACAGGAACTTCTCTCCCTTTCCACTGCTGACCCCTCAATGAGGACTGGTGTGTGTCCCAGGATATGACGTCCAGGATGTCGTGCTTTTCCTCAACCTACCCTGCCACCTTCAACAAACTATGCACATGTTCTCCCAGATCTCTCTGTCCATATACCTCTTTTAGAATTGTGTCCTCCAGTTTCTATTTCATCCTTTCGTTCTTCCTACCAACATTTCTCGGCAATAAATTTCATGTGACACTTATGCACTCATTTCACCAGCCTCTTTGAAGACAAATTCTCTCCTCTGACAGTTGACTGCAAGTTTTGCATCATCTTCAAATCTGCCCTGTACTGCCAAATCCAAATCATTCATATGTATGTTGAGCAGTGGACTCCGGGGAAACCCTGCTGTGCATTGCCCTCTGGTTCAAAAACAAAATGTTCAGTGGAAAACTTTCCATCCATGCTGCTCTCACCTCACCGAAGTTACACAACTTAGTCAAATTGTCCAAGTCTTATGGAAGGTTGCAATTTCTAGATCCTTTTTGCTGGAAGAATACTTCAAAATATCTTGTCTAGAGTTAAGGTAGAGGGTTGATGGAGACAGCTGACAGGGTAAATGCCACTAGCATTACATTTGGAACCTGGCTTTAGTGTATCAAGAGATTCAATGGCCTTGCAAGAGCAGCAAAGGTGTGGACAGCACTTCATGGCAACAATGATCTTGTAAGTATCAGGAAACACTTCTCCACCTGAACAATTCCCTCCCTATTATCACATTTTTTCAACACAAAGACACAATGAAATACTTTTCAGGCTCATTATAAATAAACTCGCATCTTCCTTTCCTTTCTCCACACCTTAGGATAACGCCGTTATCTTTCACCCTCCACCATTTGCACAAACACACACACAACTCCTACCACACTACCCTAGGGTTCTACCGGCCACACTCTCCCTTGCATTCACCTCCTCACTTCCATTTGCTTCATCCTCGCACCTCACCACGTCTACGCACCTCCACAAATTTTCTCAATCTATTTATTTACTTACCTCCTCCTTTCTGCAGGGCAAAGCGTATGTAATGCCAGAAAGGAGTAAGACAGCTAGAGGAGACTCCAACATCTTCGGCCTTAAACAAGCAGATTGAGGCATGCCCTGGACGTAACTGAACCAGACATTGTAAAGAAGAGGATGTGGTGTACCTATTTTGACAAGACTCTTAAATGCCTGAAGACTTGAAACCTCCAAATTTTAGTCCTTTGTACAAAAGACATGGTGGGGATAATCCATTGGAATTGGTTTATTATTAGAATTGGTTTATTATTGTCACTTGTACTGAGGTACAGTGGAAAAACTTGTCTTGCGTACCATTCATACAGATCAATTCATTACACAGTGCATTGAGGTAGTGCAAGGTATCAGGCATGGTAGTGTAGCAGTTAACGTAACGCTATTACAGCGCCAGCGACCCGGGTTCAATTCTGGCCACTGTCTGTAAGGAGTTTGTACGTTCTACCCGTGTCTGCGTGGGTTTCCTCCCACATTCCAAAGACATACGGGTTAGGAAGTTGTGGGCATGCTATGTTGGCGACACTTGCGGGCTGCCCCCAGAACATTCTATGTAAAAGATGCATTTTGCTGTGTGTTTCGATGTACATGTGACTAATAAAGATATCTTATCGTCTTATCTAAAGTGCAGAGTAAAATGTCACAACTACAGAGCAAGTGCAGTGAGATTTAAAAGAGTAGAACGATTATAGTAGAAGTAATGAGCAGATCTGCAGAGAGCAGCTTGCAACGAGCTGCCAACCTCCGGCACCAAATCAGCTCAACCTCGGTGTGGTAGATCTTACTGTGGTCAATAACAAGAATTAGCAGTCACGAGGGCAATGGTGGTTTGAATGGAGAAAGCCAACATGATTTCCATTCATCTGCCATCAGGAGGGGAGTTTGCAGTCAAAAACCTAGGAGTCAAAGCTAAGCTGGTCTCCCACCTGCCTTGCCCCTTCTCTGACTGATTTGAATTAATATTGGGGCTAATTTGTATTTTAAATCTATGTTAACAGGCTAATCATAAAAATGGAATGAAGATACCATACCAACAGTCAAATAAGTCCTTCAGGAAAAAACGTGACCAATTACGCTGTCCAAAATGTGGAAGTCAAAGTATACTTATAGAGCCAATTACCTGTAAGTCTTGGTTTAGTTACTTGGACAGTTAGGTCAACCATGACATTAGTACCTTATCTAAGAATTGTCACACTTGCTCATCTTAACATTGTACAGGGTCATGTAAAAATG